>NC_065542.1:34423347-34658347 GCF_932294415.1 Quercus robur | reverse complement strand
TTGGATAAAGAAAGAGAGACGCAAATAATATTGAAACCAAGAACGAAAGTTTGATGTTTATATATATTGCAAGGGAAAGTGCACTACCCTATCCTATATGGCTACATCTATTCCTGGTTGTCGAAGGCCTAGACTTCGCGTTCATCGTTTTTTCATTTTTCTTTTTTTTTTTTTCTTTTTTTTGATAGGAACTTCGCGTTCATCTTTGAATTCTGGTGATGATGAATATTATGTAACTTAGACTAGTTTAAAATTCTAGAAAGTCTATCCAATAGGTCCATATCTGTCGGTTCGTGTTTGGGGTTCCAACGTACAAAAACTTAAGAGACGAAACCATTGACTACATGTATCATACAGATTAATCTCTACGAATTTGGTGCACGGTTAACATCACCATTAAAAATCATGTCAATTTGCAATCAATCTCTACGAATTTGGTGCACGGTTAACATCACCATTAAAAATCATGTCAATTTGAAATCAATTTTTTTGTAAAGAAATCTTTAATAGAAAATTGTGGTCTTGTATAAAATTGACTCAACTAGTAAAAATTGATGTCCTTAAAAAAACAAGGATTTTGACTCAAAGCAGGAGAGGAGAGAAGGATAGTAAAAATAAGAATATTATTTAGTATTTGGTGCTTTTTCTCCGTAATTTTTTAAAGGTTCATATTTATAGGTCTAATTAAATATCATATCAAGTACAAAATATCCCCTGCAAGCAATTAGGTTCTTAATTAATTGTCTTCCAAAGTATGATTTGCTTTACATAGGTTATGCATGTGGCCGAAATGAGCTGCTCAACCTGTCACATGCATGGTATAATAAATGCACATTATATTATATGTTAGGTTATAGATTAACATCAATTAATTAATTTAATTACCCAAGTTAATTAATTAGGTTAAATTATAGGTAAATTATCCAAGATTTCTCACGTGATTTCAACTGCGAGGCTAAAACCAAAGCTGATGTTCCTCTAATTTTCACATCCCACGTGCACACATGTACAGGCAAACACCAATAATACTGATGCCCCAGCAAACTCAAATCAATCATTCAACCCCCGGAAAATATCACACCACTTTCTTAATTTAGCTGTAGAGAAGTTTTTACACAAAATTTTCTCAACCAAAACCCCTTTCAGTTCAAACAACAATTTTCTTATAAAACAGTTTTAGAAACTGTTATGTACAAGTAACAACATAGATAAGAAAGGCAAAACACCAACCAAATACAGAAGGAAGACACCTTTAGATGAATTCTTGCCTTTTTGGTGTTGCAGATGTTTCCTTGATGGGAAAAAGAGCATATAAAACAAGCTTGCTCGAGTACATCACGTGTAAATTTGAGTGGCAGATTCCTCAGAAGATGAGGGCTGTAAAGCTCGGATTTTAACATTATATTTTCTACAACTTGAGACTTCATTGCCTGAGGAAGAATCTGATACATCTGATACAAGTCGCTGGGATGATGTAAGATCATTGTAAGCAATTCCAATATCGTTACCACACTTGCGGCAAAGAAGTTTGGTTCTCCGACGGAACAAGCCCCAAGAGTTCTTAGAAAAGTAGGGTATGCACTGGATTTCATCAACCTGAGTAAATCTGCTCTCATCAATGTTAAAGAAAGAAATGATCCCTCTCTTTATAGATTTTCCATATTTAGAACCAATGGTTGAGGTGTTCCGATTGCAAGAGCTTAGGTTTAGCTCATACCCACAAGAACCACAGCTGCACAAAAGTGACTGTATTGTCATTGCCATGTAAAAAGAAGCATCTTTACATTTATTTTGCATATACAACCAATAAAACAAAGACAAAAGACACCAAAAACCACAGGAAAATCAACAGAGGCCTTTTTATCATAAATTAAGTGTTATTAAAAATAAGGTGATCAAAAACTCAAAAACTGATCAAACCCGCAGAATTTCATAGAGACAATAGATAAACGTACCATAAACCCAGGAAAAGTGATATTTATTTGTAAGATAGGTCAATTGTATTACTAGAAATCTCCCTAAAATGTTTATCCTATTTGTCTTTTTTCTTTTTTCAAGTAGTAGTGACAAAAGTGAGTGATTAAGTTGATATAACATGATGCTGTCCAACATGATGAATCAATTATGTTAACTCTCAATTCTCACACACCCAAGATCCTAACAAGTGGTGTAGGCCTCAAGATTTTGATCCTAATGAAACTTCTAGGAGAATAAGGTGGAGCTGTCACGACCCCCAAGAGTACAAAAAAGTATGATGGAATTTAACCCAAGGTGAAGATTTATTAAAAATTGCCTCAAACTCCTATTTAAATTCATTACTAAAAAGAGTTTTCTTTGAGTAAAAGAAAATATTTTCCTTGTGAAAAAAGTAGCTTGGTTTTCCTTAAAATTTGGCTCAAACTCCTATTTCAGTGACTTCAACATAAGTTGGTCTTCTTCTTTATAAGGGTAGTGTTATAGTTCTTATGAGGTTTAAAGATGCATGCATTAGCATCAGATGTTTGTGTTTGGAAGCTGAAAGTCAAAAGATGCCTATGGATAAGATTTTTTTCTTTTTAGATACATTTTAAGTGGGAAGGAGAAATTCGAACTCAAGACATCTCCATTGGAAACACCAAGAAATCCTATTTGGCCTAAATGCCTATGGTGAGTAGGTTGTGAGTTAAGAATTTGTTGATTCCTGTTGGTGAGGGTTAATGTTTGAGCTTGTGAAGCTCTATGAGTACAATTTCTGAGGATTGATCAAGGGTTTTAATTTTTAATTCATATCGTTGATAATGGATTTCGGTATAAATTTTTAATTTTATTATTTATGTGGTGTATTTCTGTAGCATTAATTGAGAACACCTAATTTCAATAAAAACGAATAAAACGCATTCAAATGCAATAACCAAATATATTTCTTAGCCCTTTCCCTCTCCCTTTTGTGTGTGTTTGTTTCTCAAAATATATATATATATATATTTCTTAGCATCCTACTACCATAGTAATGGTAGAAAATCACAGCAGTGTCTATGATCAAATTCAGCCCAATTTTACAAAAGATAGATGTCACCTCACCTCACCTGATGAAAAGTCAGTTTCAACAACAGAGGTTTTTCCATTTTGTTAAATAGTAACCAATCAAACAAGTTTGTAATCTACACAAAATAGGCTCAATTTATATATCCTCCTAACTAGAAGACCATGTAAGACAAATTATCAGTAACTGATTAGAAAGCCAAAATCCTACTCATCAAAATTAAGATTTATCTAAAACTTTCTAATTATAGAAGAAAAGTATATCCAAGTGAGTGGTCAATACTCAAATCTATCTTTAACTGTAATCCCCTAACTACTTTTTTTCCCATTCCAAAGATTAAAAAAAATTTTACTTCATTATTTGCTAAAATTCTATATTCAAATTTCTAAAACATTTATCGCAAACCCAAATGGGAAAAAGATAATACGCGATTCCAAACATACCCACATAATCAAATTTTCAAAATTTCCAATTATTATAGAAATCAGAGGCAATTCTCAGTCTGTGAGAGAGAGAGGTGGGACCTACCTGTAAGCAACATCTTGATCTCTACGAGAGGAAGAACGAGAAGAAAAGGAGTTTTGGTGATGGCCGTTGAGATATCCATCACTGACAGTCAAAGACATGGATTTGTCCATTTCAGATAAGTGAGAGAAACCAACGGCTCTGATCGTGGCTGTGACGGTGACGGTGACGGAGATAGCTAGATATGAGGGATGACCCACTTTGGTAAGGTACGTTTTTTTAGTCACAGAGAGAGATAAAGGCTTCTTAACCGTTAGATTGTGTGACTTTAACACCCCAAACCCGCAAGAAAAACGAAAAAGTTCCGAGAGAGAAAGAGAGAGAGAGAGAGAGAAGCAGAAGAAAGTGAAGGAGGAGGAGCGTAGTGGAATCAAATGAAAAAGGTGAGAGCTTAGAGTAGATGTGTGATTGGGTTGGCCCCTTTTTGTGTCTCCTTTTTTGTCATTTTTTATCTGACGTACTCTACACTCTAATAGACTTTAGACTTTAGAAGACCCAACTGGAGATAAGAGGCTTTTACTTTTAAGAAATGGGAGATACCAGGTTTTGAATTTTGATTATAATTTAGGATAAAACTTAATTAAAATAGATTAGGTTTTTTTTTAATTAAGCTTGCAATGACAAATAACAATTTACCTGTGCATGTTTATCTCAAAAAACAATTTCTAAATACAAAGAAATTCAATGCACCAAATCTCATCAAATCCCCCTCTCACCTGTGCATGTTTGTTTCTTAAAACCAAAAATTATTATCATTTCCAAAAAAACAATTAAATTCAATATAATTAACTAATTATGTATTCGAATTTAATTTAGAACCTAATATATTTTAGCCTTTATAGGTACCTAAGTTTTGTCATAAATTTTTAACTAGGTATTTTTTTCAAGTAAAAAATATTGCAATGACTATTATTATAATTAAAAAAAAAAAAAAAAGATGATTATATATTTAATTATGCAGGGTTGAGCGATGACCAGTACTTGCACCTTTTTTGGTGCTCAATATTCGGAGTTTGAAATTACTTTCTTCCTTCTCTACTATATATTTAGCTTAAAGTGCGTGTTCTAAAATTCTTCTCTAAAATAGAAGTTTGACTTTTTTGTAACTTCTTCTAAGTATCCGATTTTTTAATGACATCTCCTGATGTTGTTAAACCAACTATCAACATTTTTTCACATGGTTATTCTAATGTTTTTTAGTTAAATTTAAATTATATAAGGACTTTTCTATAAAACATCCTATGTTTATACCATTTGTTAAAATCTTTTTTTTTTTTTTAGAATAAGCCTAAATTTACCTTGATTGTATATTTTCTCTCATTGTTTTATTTTCTTCTAAATATGGAATTTGTAAATTATGTTAATTATTAATAGACATTTCATCATTATTCTATCTGTACATGGACTACTTAGTCAATTGTGGTAATTATTAACGTATTCCAAGGATAAAACTATGAGGGTTTTTTTTTTTCCTTTTACTTTCCCATAAAATTTAAATTCCAAAATTTATATTGATCATTATCCCATTTGTATTAAAGCAAAGAAACTTTGTGTATCATGTTAGTAAAGTCTTGCATTATGTATGGATGGAAGGAAGGGGAAGTGTTTGAGGGGATTTTCCCAAATTGAGAGAATGAGGGAGATCCATTTATAATAAAAATATTTAAATTGTCAATTTTGTCGTTATTAAGTCAATTTATAACTATTTCTTTAAAAATAGTAAAATATCTTCATAATTGTCAATTTATAGGACAATTCCTCTTCCTCTCATTCCCCTACTTATTTTTTGAAAAATCCTAACAAAAGAAAATGATATATATATATATATATATGTGTGTATGTATATATATGTATATATATTCCCGTTCTCCCCAGTTAATTTTTAAAGCATTCAAACAAAATGAAGAGATAATCATTTAATTTGTAATCGCTAAAATAAAATAATCTATATCTATAATTAAATAATATTGCATTTTGAGTTTTTTTTTTTTTAATTATTGTCTTGTAATAATAAGAGGCATTTCATTCCTTTTACTAACACAATTTCTATCCAATACTTTTTTTTTTTTTTGAGAACCTTCTATCCAATACATCAATACGCTAGATACTAATAGAGACTTAACTCCTTTTTTATTATTATTAATTAGTTAAAGGCCCGTGCATTGCATGGTTTTATCATAAACTTGTATACTATATATTTTATCAAATAAAAAATAACAAAACAAATGATTATTATACTAACAAAATGAATAAATTGTATTAAAAAGGAAGATTAAAAAAACAAAATGATATAAGCAATTAAAAAACTATAATGAATAATATCATACATATTATACAATACGAAAACATAGAAAAAAATTCATTTGTAATGCAAGAGTGACTGCAGTTATTTCATAATTAACGTTTCAAACATGAAGAACTTTCAAATTGTCCACAATCTTAGCCAATTACTATGACAAATCATAATCTTAGTCAATTTCTTATATTTTTTCAACAATCAAACTAACATTTTAATAATAAAAAATTAAATACAAAAAAAAAAAAAAAAGTATGCAACCCGTAACGATTTTGTAATAGAAAATTTAATGACTGATAAAAAATCAAATTGTTATGAACAATTTATCATCAAATTTATATGAAGACATGCTTAATAATAAACGAAAAAGAAGATTGTTCTCTAAATCAAAATTGAGAGGACTTAGCATATTTAATTATTGATTCTCAAACAATAACCATATAAATAGGATACAACATAATGAAATTAAATTAAACAATAAACAAAAAATACACAAAACCTATTCAATTTGATGGGAAAAAAAATTAGAGTAAACAAATACATACTTGCAAGGTTGCAGGTAGAAGAATAGAAAAAAAGAACTATATTGTAGGTATTCATTATGAATTATTTGAAATATATATATACTCTTCACATTGAAGAAATTGATATGAAAAAAGTAAAAGTCTAATGTTAGTTTAATAGAATTTTATAAAAGACATTTTCTAAGTGTACTACATTTCTATTAGGTTGTTGTTTTCTTTTTAAGTGTAGTATTATATGTTTTTTTTTATTTGTTATTTTCCTTTTATGTGTAGTAATATAATTATAGGAGAAGAAGATTAAAAAAATTATATCTTCTTATTTTTTAAATCTAAAATGTGTACTACGTTGCTGTTTTTTTTTTTTTTAAATAAAACACTAAATGGCAAATCTACAATTATTTAGTATTTAGATTCAACATAATTATTATGAATTTATTGGTACGTTTTTTTAGTATGCTTATTCTCAATTTAAGAGTATTAGAGTAAACAAATACATACTTGCAAGGTTGTAGGTAGAAGAATAGAAAAAAAGAACTATATTGTAGGTATTCATTATGAATTATTTGAGATATATATATACACTTCACATTGAAGAAGTTGATATGAAAAAAAAATAAAAGTCTAATGTTAGTTTAATAGAATTTTATAAAAGACATTTTCTAAGTGTACTACGTTTCTATTAGGTTGTTGTTTTCTTTTTAAGTGTAGTATTATATGTTTTTTTTATTTGTTATTTTCTTTTTATGTGTAGTAATATAATTATAGGAGAAGAAGATTAAAAAAAATTATAACTTCTTATTTTTTAAATCTAAAATGTGTACTACGTTGCTGTTTTTTTTTTTTTTTTTTTTAAATAAAACACTAAATGGCAAATCTACAATTATTTAGTATTTAGATTCAACATAATTATTATGAATTTATTGGTACGTTTTTTTAGTATGCTTATTCTCAATTTAAGAGTTTTATCAATTTAAAAATTATAGGAGAAGAAACTAAGAAAAAAAATTATATCTATTTTTAAAAAATTCTAAATCTAAAACAAGTGGTATGTTGCTTTTTTTTTAATTAAGATTTTTTTTTTTTTATAAAGGTTAGATGAAGAATTTAGATTATAATCAAATTAAGATTTTTATCAACTTATAAATTATAGGGGAAGAAAAATTATATCTACATTTTTCATAAAATCTAAAAAGAATTTGATAATTTAGTGAAGTCACTTAACGTAGTCACAACCTCTAAACCTAATTTTTATTATATGGTATATGATATTATATCTATCATCTTTTTATTTTCTTGATTTTACTTATTTATAAAAGGTTAGAAAATTTTGCTGGATTGTTAAGTCGGTCATCTAAAAGTACACTTGAATTTGATACGCGTTTTAATAAAAAATATTTCATTATTTATTGACAGAAAAGCAAAGTGAAATGAATTATTGAAGTGTTAATGGTGTCGCCTTTACATTACAGGTGTCCTTCTCAAGTAGAGCTGTAATGGCTATTTATTAACGTTAAAATTGGCAGTGGGGACGATGATGGACATTTTCGTGATCCACAAGGCCCATACATAAAGACTTTAGGAAAGCGTGTTGCATGTATCGCTGTCTTAACCAGCCACGTCATACTCATACGTGGGATCTGCAATGTTCTCTTTTTTTTTTCTTTTTTTGATGAGATGCAATGTTCTCTTAATTTAAATTGCTTTAGTTTATGTTTTATACAGTATCAAACATTTTAAAAAGAAATTTCACCGAATCAAGACACCCGAAACCTAAAATATCTTTCACTCAATCATATACATGCACAAAAAAATTATTTGAGTACACCTAACAAACTGTAATTGATTGTCTATTCTTTTATATAAATTTTTTTTTTTTACCGTTTAGTCTACCCTGTGGACAGTTATAGTCAAAATTGTAATAATTTTTTAGAGAAATACACAACAAATAATCTTAGGTAGCAAGTTATTACCTAATGTTATGGGCAAGAAAATTCTTTTAGTGGTGGTTTCAAATTAGAACAAATAACAACTTACCGCTTATAAATTATATTGTCGTGAAAACATCAATATTTTACATGGTTCTAAAAATATTGAAATTAATAATAAAATAATCGTAATTAGACAGACAAGTTGAGTTCTGCACTGACCAGCACAAACTAATTAGTGCAACTGCAATGCATGGTCAGCGTAAACTTTGGACTATTAAATAATGATGTTTCCTCACTTAAGAGCTCGGGTTGGCAGGTGGTGGAGGTTTAATTAGAGACTTGAATTCCTCTTGGGGTGGATACATATAGGGGTACTCTCAGTCTAAACTCTCAAGCAATCGGTATTTAAACCAGAGTAGTTGCCAAGTACATGGGAGTAGGGATGGCCATACCCATTAGGTAATGGATATCCAACCCTACCCGATCCAAATGTTCCGGGTAATATCCGATTCTTTATGGGTAAAGCTTAACCGGGTAGGGTATGGATATTACCCGAATTATTTGGGTAGGGTATGGATATTATCCAAACCCGACCCGTCAAAAAAATAAAAAAAATAAAAAAATAATAACAATAACCCACTACGTCCTTTTTTTTTTTTTTTTTTTACTGAACCCACTATGTCCTTTACAGACAAAAGTCACAAAAGCACTCGTTGGTAAAGTCCTCCATTTCTCACAAAAAAAATTAAAAAAAAAAAAGTCCTCCAAGCCATCCAATCTGTCTTCCCCACACCAAATCCAAGTCTTCAAATCCCAACTTACGCTCTGTTTGTTTCAGCATTAACGTTTTCTGGAAAATTGTTCATTTTCCAAAGAGCATTTTCTAGAAAACTGTCTTATTTTCCAGTGTTTGGTAACGACCTTGAAAATGCACTTGAGAATGTTTTCTGGTGTTTGATATGCAATTTTTTTTAAATATTTCTTGTATAATTTAAAACATGTATATTATGTAAACTAACTAATGTAATCATTATAAATAAAAAACCAAGAATGAATTTGGTTTTCATACTAATTAATCTAAAATTTTGACAATAGATACAATCAAAATTAATTAGTTGTCAAATTTTCATGATTTCTACCACTCATCTTGCTCATATATATAGACAGTAACGTACGTACACACACACACACACACACACACACATATCAACCATTTGTCTACTATGGTCAATTAAAAGTTTTCAATATTACTCTAAATTATGTATTTACATAATGTACTGCATAATATATCATAACTACATAGTATCTGCTAACAAAAAATGTATTTGCCAACAAATGCAATTCTCCTAAACAATTATCATTCATTATATAACAATATTATTAGTTCATGGTAAAGATTGTCCCATGTAAAAGCAATTTAGAGCAATATAGTTACTATGTTTAAAATTTTCATCTTTTATTTCTTTCATTCTTTCTTCTTCTTCTTCTTCTTCTTCTTCTTCTTCTTCTTCTTCTTCTTCTTCTATTATTATTATTATTTTTTATTTTTATTTTTTTGCACTTTATGTACGAAAAAGAAGTAACTTCTGCCTGGAATCCATCAAACCGAAAATTTCTTAGAGAAAAAAGAAAATTGAGCTTGAAATTTAAAGCAAAGAGAGAGATCTATGGGAAGAGGAAAGACCAGAGTTAGTGACGGTGAGGGTGTAAAGAGAGAAAAAGCAAAGGGAAGAGAGAAAAAGTGAGAAAACTTACCATGAGAGAGAGAAGGCGTCAAAAAATTATGTTTCCCACGGCTATAGACAAAGATAATATTTATAGGAGATGCAACGTATAAGAGAGAGATTGTTTTCCAAAAAAAAATTTTGGAAAACAGCTTATAGAAAATAAGCCTTATTTTTATTAGAGTTTTCCGTTGACTAAAGATAGTTTTCCATTGACCAGGTTTTTTTTATGCTACCAAACACTGGAAAATGTGGAAAACTATCTTTATAGAAGGTTTTCCAGCGAAACAAACAGAGCGTTAGCCACAATGGTGAAGAAGTTCATGGAAAAGAAGTCGTTGTCTTCTTCGTCGAAGGCGGTGAAGATGGTGATTCAGTCAGATGTGATTGCAGAGGAATAAAATCGCCGTTTTTTCGACGAAGAGGATTGTTCCCGTTATCGGAAAGATTCGCCGGCTCCGGCAACAGCGTCGGAGGCAGATCATCAAGAAGAACGAAATCACGCTACTCCACCTTGGTCAGACCAGCTGATCTCTCTCTCATCTCCACTATGTCTCCACGCTGCAATGGTATCACTCCCGACGCCGTCGTTTCTGCCCTTACCTTCCTCCAAATCTCCGATCGAGTTTACGACCTTCTCCACGGTCTCTCTCTCTCTTAGTCTTTGTTTGCTTGCTCAGAAAATTTTGTGTTCTGATTTTACTTTTGGATTTTGTTTTAACAACTGAGGTGGAGCTTCCAAATCTCCGATCGAGTTTACGACCTTCTCCACGGTCTCTCTCTCTCTTAGTCTTTGTTTGCTTGCTCAGAAAATTTTGTGTTCTGATTTTACTTTTGGATTTTGTTTTAACAACTGAGGTGGAGCTAAGTTTCCGTTTGGTTGAGGAGATAATATACAGTAACAGAGCCAAAGAGTGGGAAAAAATACACTTGGAGGGGCGATAAAACTATTGGTTAGTTTTTAAGTTCAAATGTTTTGGGTTTAAAAATTAATAATAATTAAATGGGTAGGGTATGGATATCCATGGGTATTATATTTGGGTAAGATTTGGGTATGGATACTGATGGGTATTGATATTCAGATATCCATGGGTAAACTTTTTGGGTAGGGTATGGGTATACCCGATCCATACCCTACCCATGGCCATCCCTACATGGGAGTTGTTAGTGGGAAAAGATTCGAGGATTGGAAGTCTTGAGGTTGAGATAGATGCAAAAGAAATATTATTAATTCTTGTTTTAGGGTGTGTTTGGATATCGTTTATATTGCTAAAACTGAAAAATTATTGTTGTAAGTACGGTAGATAAAGATAAAAGTTCGTTGAAATAATACAGTGAAACCATGAATAGTGTCAAAAAGTGTAACGAAACCCATGAATAATAGTAAAAATAAGCTGAATGATAAAATAATTTTGATTTTTAATCTCCACCCAAACGCACACTTAGTGTAATAGTGTTTATGCTCTTACCAAACCTTCACTTACCTAAGGGTATTGATGTCGAAGATTGCATTTGGACACTTGAATTTAAATTTTAATATTCTTTATATGGATACCTTTTGTAAGTAGGAGGATTTGGAATTATAAAATTATAAATTGATTGAAGTATGGTTTAGGATTTCTAAAACTCTATGAGTTAGATGATATTTCAAATTTAAAGATTTCAAGGTCATCAAAGAAAAAAATTCAAATATTTTAAGATTTAAAATATTTGGTAAATTTGACCAAATGCATATCTTAGATCTTTTTAAACTATCCAAACAAGTTATTTAGATTTTAATAACCAAAATCCAAATTTACATGTCCAAATCATGTTATTCAAATGCACATAAGTTTGATCAATTTATGAGATTAAATTTAATATTAAAAAAAAACAACAATTTACCAACTCATTAATTTAAAACTAAAATATGTATTAAATTTTCTGAGAAACATGTATTGTCCTTTTATAAAATAAATTTTTTTTTTTTTTTAAAATCAAGCTTGCTTTATATATCATTATTTTCTTTAAGTAAGTGAATTTGTCATTTATTAGAATTGCTATCTAGTGAGATGCTGTTAGATTTTTTTTTTTTTAACAATTTTTTTTATGGAGTTCAATTTTGAACAAAGAATAATAATATTTATTATACAATTATTTAATTTATAAATAATTAAATATTAGGTGATATCCATACAAAATATAAATATAATTATGGTTAATATATTTTCAATAGTGGGAAGAATTTTTTGAATTTGTCATTTTTTAATATATTTTCACTTACCACCACATGCATAGGACTATTCTATTATATAATCTTGTATTCTTTGCAATACTTTTTTCTATTACCAAGCAATCATTTTAGGTGCATAGATGCTGCCATATTGACTAACAAAAATGGACCGTTAGAACATTATGGTTAATATATTTTCAATAGTGAGAAGAATTATTTAAATGGAACAGTCCAACATAAGCTTTCACAGAGACGCTTTATTGGCTCTACTCGTGGAACGGCATGGACTCTTATTGCTTGGATTCAATTAAGAACTAAATTAACAATTATTCTTTATGCATGTCACAATAGCATAGTAAAAAATGTTACATCCACAACATTTTCACAACACTTTCACAATAAATCGTAAGTGATAAGTTATTAATAATTCTAATTTGAATCCACAACTTAAATTATGTTTTTGCCCATTTGTAACAACCAATAACAATTTGCAACTTAAAATTTGTTGTGAATATAGCATTTCTCACGATGTAAATGTATCGCTAATTTTCTATATTTCAAAACCACTAGAGTGACCCTTAATCCCTAATTTAAGAATCAAATCTTTTTTGTTACAGTTGCAAGTCAAGAATCAAGGGATTGCCTCCTTCCTTAATACCCACCAAATGGCACCATTTGGATGCCTTTGGCAAGAGGGAGGGATCACTGCCCTTTTAAGCCCAAAGGATGGGTCATCAGCAAATTTACTATAATCTCCCAAAGCTCCAACGACCCCCAAGCAAGGTAAATATTTAGGATAAAAAAGAGAAGAGAATTTAGCTTCATAGATGAAATTTCCTGTTTCCAGAGTCAATACAATAGTGATAGAGTTACTTGTTGTAAACTGTAATCGCTTCAAAGGGGCACTGGAAAAGCTACACATAAAGGCTTTATAGTACCATTGAGAATTTTCTTGCTTCAAGGGAAGCTCATACTATACGTTTCTCCAATGTTATAAATTTGTTACTTTTGACCATAGATAAATTATTTCCTTCTTGCGTCAATGATAAAATTGCGCATGTCAATCATATTTCGCAGCAGAGAAAGTAGTTCTCAAACATTTTCGGTCACATGACTGAAGCATGAAAGTATAAACTTTGCGTCAATGATAAAAATTGCATATCCACTTTAGGGACTAAATTGGATCATTTGAACATCAATGACTAAAAGTCACTAAATAGTTCATAGTGTCAACTTTACGAACCAGTAGTCTATTTTGATCGTAAAAAAGGCTTTGTTCATAAAGTCACGTGGAATTGTTTTCAGAGTTATTTTACATGGACAGAGTCCTCAAACGTTTTCTGGCTCAATGCATATTATTATGACCCGTACCTGTTGACATGATCTAGCTAGTTGGCTTGTTGCCATTAGTCAATGTCAGGATCCTAGAATGTCAAAGGTTATATCATATGTGCAGTCTGCCAAGTGATGAAATGCAAATGGCATCAATAAAGTTCTATCCAAGTGTGACATGGTGCAACATTTTTTTTCTTCTTCTAAAAATAGACTTATATTGCACCAGAGGAGAGATTAACAAGCATCAAATACAAGCGCTCTGCCAAGAGATAAAAGGGAAATCAAATGGTCTGGCTTTGACACACCAGAGAAAAGAACCTCCCTCCCAGAAGATTCTTTTTGGAACAAATGTAAACCCAATTCTAACAGCCATAGTGTCTTTCATTTCTGGTAAACGAAGCAGAATTGTCATATAAACCATCCAATGATTGCAAGAGTGAGAGAGTATTATTTCTTACATTGAATGAACTACAACAAAGTTCCTTACAATCATAACTAGCCTTACTCATTTTCCTCATCTGTCACAAATTTACCGGTCCCAGGATTCAATGCAGCGAAGAAGAAGAAGATAACATTGAACAACACAAGGGGCTCAATTTCATTGATGGGAATCCCAGTCTCAATGTTCAACTGTGCTAAAGCTCCCTTCCCGGTAATAATTTCTCCAATTAAAGAGAAAGCAATACCCAACTGAGCCAATCTTCCTACAAAGAGCTCGTTCGCCTTTGTAAATCCAAATAGAGGACCTAGCATTCCAAAACATTGGCAAAGATTAATACTAGAATATATATTATACCACTTACATGTGCATATAATATGTATCAATTGCAAGGTCAAGAGTCTTGTGGCTTAGTGACATTGCTCAGTCCTTCCATAAAGAAGAACCTAACTTGAAATCCCCCCACTCCCAGTTATTGTTAAAAAAAAAAAAAAAAAAGTTATCAACTATAACTGAATAATCAAGAAAGAGACCCAAGATTAATTAAATATTCAAGCTGCTTGTTTCCTTGGTAAAAGTAAACATTCTAGAATGGTGAATTACCTCCTTCTTTAAGACCCAATGCTGATCTGAAGCCTTTGCCAGGAGGAATCACTGCCTTTTCAAGTCCAGTGGGTGACTCATCAACAAATTTACCACGGTCCCCCAAAGCACCTATGGCTCCAAGCAGAGTGAAAAGAATGAAGAAAAGAAGAAGAGGCTCAGCTTCATATATGGGAATTCCAGTTTCCAGATTCAATTGTGATAGAATTCCTTTGCCTGTGATTCCTTCACCCAACAAGGATGCCTGCACAAAAAGACTTATTATAACATTAATAACTAGTTTTGACCTTTATTAGTAAGAGATTAGAAACCTTCATACTTCATGAAGTGATCATTCTACATGACTATCCATCATTCTAAATTTGTAGTTGTGATGATAGACAGTATTGGATGTTAATATAATGGGTCGTCCAAAAAATAAAATCTGAACAAATATGCAAAGCAAAAATATTTAAACCAAAATAAGAGAGTTAGTTCTATCTCTCCTTTCAGTTATCTTTCTACATACTGCCAAGCTACAATGATTTTGGTGACCACATGAGCAGAGCATTGTGTTTCCATCACTGTAAACATGTAATTCTGCTGATGGACATTTCCTTCTTAATTCTAGCATTGTAAGTTGTAACTTTCTAACACCAATCCTATTCTCTCCATTTTCAGATGTCACACCAATAGTACTGAAAGACGGTGAGGATGCAATGATGGACAAAATTGTATCAATTGTAGCATGTTTTATTCAACATTTGGTTTCATCGAGACTCTATGTTAAGCACGTTGTCGTGTGATATCAGTGCCCTGCTATGGGACACGAGTTGCTAGCCAATGAAAACCTTAAGCTTAATGTGACGTCTCTTTGCTTCTGTTAAACAAATATATAAGCCAATGAAAGCTTAAGCTTCCACATCGATCTTGCTGCTTATTTTAGACACCTCCGACATCTTATTTTCCTTGGTAAAATAATAAAAACTGAAAATAATAAAAAAATAATAAAAAAAGTTATCGTTCACGTTGAAAGTATTGTTCATTTGTTTGTTTGCTGCACGGTTTATGGTATAAACAGTGCAAGAAGCGCTGGTCAGTAAAAAAAAACAAAAAACACAAATGTAAGAGATTTCATCAGTATCCAAACGCCTTCTTGATGAACAAAGCTAAAATGGGAATTCTCATTGACACCACCACTAATAAATACTACTTTTATAAAAATATAAATAAAAATTAATGTACGTTGAAGATTTTTGTACTTATATATCAATGATACTAGAATTTTGCAAGTTCTTTTTAAGAGTAACAAATTAACAAGTTGATGCATCTTAAACAAGTAGAACTTAACTAGAAGCCTATTTGCAAGAAAATTATAGAAAAAGAGAAAGAGATGTACTCACAGCGAAGCCAATCATGGCAACTCGACCCACAAAGAGCTCATTCTGCTTAGTAAAACCAATGCCTCCGGAGGTGCCAAAGAGACCATCTTCAACCTTTTCCTTTGGCTTAGGCTCAACCTAGTGAACAAAAGCAAAAAATCAGAACAAGTCTTGTATGGGAAATTTATGCTTCCCACTCTTTTCTTCTTTGAATCAAATAAAGGACTTTAAAAGGAAATGAAAACCTTCTTGGGAGTGGCTTTGGTTCTAGATTTGAACAGAGCAAAAGTTGTAAATACTTGGGAAGAAGAAGTATTGGTAGGAAGACTAGGGAGCAATAGACGAGAGAATGGCTTGGGTCTTAGTTTCTGAACTTGGAAATTGAGTAAAGAGTCTCTCTTCAAATCCACCACATTGCTAGTAGAAACACTCGCCATGAGCAACATCGTTTGTGCCATGACTTCTGTTTGATACTTTTCTGATAGTGTAGGATGAAAATACTTCTACTCTGCCTTTTAATGCGATTGTTTTTTTAAGGAGGGAGATGTGTGTGTGTGTGTCTTAGAAAGTACAATGAGAGATGTGGATATGGTGTGAGGGTTAATGAAGGGCAACTAGAGTGCCCACGTCTATGCATATAGTGCTTCGTAATTTTGAAGATGAGCAACTAGAGTGCCCGGAGTGCCCACGTCCATGTATATAGTGCCTTGTAATTTTGAAGATAATGTTTTGTGCTGAAGCTGAAGGCTATTTTAGAAATTGAACTTTTTTGAAGAACAAAATTCTCACACAACTTAACTTGGGAATAAAAAAAAGGAAAGTTAACTTGCTAATTCAGTCATATATAATCTTTTATTGCAAATTTCATGCGCAAAATAAAATAGCTCTCTTTTTCCTCTCATACTTTTTTTTGAGAAATTTTTCCTCTCATATTAGTGTGGTCATGTTAACGTGCACTCGAGCATGGTTATAAATAAACCAAGGTATTTATCAAAAAAAGTTCAAGATTGACTTTTGTAAAAATCTTGTTTATGCTCGATTATTTAGTGAATGAGTTAAGCTCAAGCATAAGTTTAGGTTTAAATATTAAAAGGTCAAGCTCAATTATAATAATGTGCTTATAAATAGGCTAATGAGAATAAAGCTCAATTAAAGTATTATTATACTATATGTTTATATATATATATATATATATATATAATACTTAGATGATTAAATATTAGATTGTGTAAGTTTTAAGTTCATGAAATGTCAAATTCTTATTTTTAACAAATTTTTAACTTGTAACTCAATTGATTGGCACTTCCTAGTGTTTCGAATGAAGAAATCTACAGTTCAAATCCTCAATTCCCAACTATCAAATTCTACCCAATACAAGGTTGAATCTAATTTTTATAATTCCATCACTAAAATCATTCTATCTAATAATTAGAATATATTTGTAGAGGAATAAAATTTTAATTGTAGTTTTTACTATATATAAGGGGAAAAAAAGTAAAGTAACTCGTGAACAAGCTTAAGTTTGTTCGATAAGAAACTAAAGTAAGCTTGAGTATGTAATTTAGTTTAGTGATGAACTCAAGCTCGACTCGTATTCAAGATAAAATTAAGGGATAATTACATTTTGCCCACCTATGGTTTGCCTCTAATTCTATGTGCCCACCCATGGTTTAAATTTTGACACTTTACACACCTGTGATTCTCACCGTTACCCAGCCATAACCCACCTCTCCCATTTCCGTTACTCTAACACAGAAAAGGTAAAAACAGAACCCCACACGGATCAAAACTCACTCTCTCCCAAAACTCACTCACTCCCATCCAACCCAACGAAGATCCACAACAAAATCCACATAGATCTGAGATGCAAGCACATGGGACGTAAGTACTAACAAATCAAGATCCTTATAAGCAAGGTATCCATTGAGATATACATTGAAGTACAGCAAGTTAAGTGCACAACTAACAATATCACAGAAATGCAATCGAACCAAGTATTAAGCACCACCTGAACCCACTGGAAAATTCCAAGTGATGTTAAACCCTGAATCCAAATTTGTGTTTTCCCTATTCATTTCTTAGGCAGTCATATACACAGCATCAGGCCCAATCTCTTGACTTGCACCTCCAGGTTTTTGTTTTGAAATTTAAATTTCAAACCCTCTAATTTTGATTAGAAAAATCACTTCAAATGCATCTAAATTGTGTATGAAGGTTAATAATTTGAATTTAACCTTCTTCAAATTAAAACTGACACCGTACATCCTCATCTTCTTCTTCTTCTTCTCCTTCTTCTTCTCCTTCTTCTTCTCCTTCTCTATTCTTCAAATCTTGGCCGTCAGTAATTTGTTGACTTTTGGTGGGGTTCTAATCAGACAGAAGGAGATCGCGATTGAAGACCGGGAAAACCGAACCGATTTGACCGTCCAACACAACCACGTCATCCTCGGCTTTAAAAACGGACACGAACTCGAACTCCTCGTTTTCCTCGAACACTTCCTCATCATCGTAATCATGATGATCAAACTTGGGAAACATAAAACGAAAAACTGAGCAAGGTCGAGGTTATTGTCAAAATTTGGTTTCGCTTTGATTCACAAAGTATAGATCTTGCCAAACATCACGCCAATTATAGTCTTTCAAGACTGGAGGTACCTATCTATCCATATACATTACATTTCTTTCATTTATTTTATTTATGGGTCAGTTTCTTACTTATTGGTTATTTTTGGCTTAAATTAAAAACCACTTCAAATGGTTTGTAAATTGTGCAACAGGATTAATAACCTGAAGTTTCTTTTTTTATTTTTTGTGGGTATTTGCTTAAATTAGAAAATCAATTTGAAATTCAGAAATTTGGATGTTTTTTCATTTCTGGGTCTGATTCTCACTTGCTGGTTATTGGTTTTGTTGCTTCAGATTTAATAAGTTGTTTGAAGAAGCACTTGACATGTACTAGCATTGCATTGCATTGTGTAGGATCTTCGTTGAGTTGGATGGGAGTGAGTGAGTTTTGGGAGAGAGTGAGTTTTGATCTGTGTGGAGTTCTGTTTTTTACCTTTTCTATGTTAGAGTAACGAAAATTGGAGAGGTGGGTTACGGCTGGGTAACGGTGAGAATCACAGGTGGGCAAAGTGTCAAAATTTAAACCACGGGTGGGCACATAGAATTAGAGACAAACCACATGTGGGCAAAGTGTAATTATCCCTAAAATTAAATGAGCAATCATAAACTTGCAAATATTTGGCTCTTTTACAACCCAACTCGCGAGTTCTCTTGGAATGATTTCTTAAGCGTCGTACATAGTCTTGATATCCAGTTGTGGTTGTTTTAAATAATTCCTTGAATCGTTCAAGCCTCCGGTCAAAACTGACCTGAGACCCCTAAGAGCCTATGTCCATGTCCAGCACCTTAACAATCGAGGTAAGCTGCTTGGTTGTATACTCTACAGAATTAAGATTATACTTATTTTGATTTTAGAGGATTACAGATTCTTATTTTATTATAACACATCTCAATATATTATTATTCTCATTTTAAACTTAACCTTTTTTCTGTTGAACAGTTCGAATTTAAAAACCATAATGAAGTCCGGGTTTGAAATCCATGGTAACAAATCGCAACCAATATTTAATTTTCTTATCACAAATTAAATGGGATGACCTTAAGGTGGAGGATTTAAGGAGAAACATTAAGCTTTATGGAATTGTAAATGCACGCCAACTAGGGGCACAATTGAGGGTTTAGCTTTGCTGTAAAAAAAGGTTGTGTTTTACCGGTTGTTGATGTTTTCTCTTGGCTTATTCGTGCTGTGATTTCACAATCTCGAGCACAAGATTGTTTATTTGTTGTTATTTATGGGCCCCCTTATTTTTTGTTGAAACGTAAATTTTGGAAAACTGTTTCAAGCTTTGTGGCTGAATTTGTCTCAAGAGGACAAATAAGGAGGGGCTAAAACTTGCTCCATCTGAAGGAGGTTAGGGGCAAACGGGAGATTCGATTTGGGTTCTTTTGGCACCAAATACATGTGGTGTATTAAAAATTTAAAAGGAGAGGTATGGAAAATATTAAACAAGATCTAATCACGGCCCAATCATTAATTAAAAATTTTCTTTTCTCAATAAAATATTTTATTTTATTAATTTTTTATTGTAAGAAATTTTAAAACCAAAACCCAAAAAAAATAATCATCTAATAAAATTAGATGGAATGATTAATTGAATAAAAATTAAAGTTATAAGAGTGAAATGAATAAATCAGAAATTATATAAACGAATTAAATTTTTTTAAAATAAAATGTGTAATTTATAATTTAGCTGTGAGAATAAATAATCATTTGAACAGATACTATAGATTGAAATTCTATCAAATAAAAAAAAAAAAATTGTGAGAAGAAATAATGGGAAAGGTTTTGCTGCATAAAGGGGAATGTAGCCGTAAAAAGAAAGATACAAGTATATAAGTATACTTAATCATATGCATTGCAAATGACACTTGAACACATTACATGACTCTCCTTTTTTCTTTTTTTTTTTTCTTTTTTCTTTTTTGTCACATATCCCTGCAGCAATAGCAGCAAAACCTTTCCCAATTTATGAGCATTGAAGATATACTAGAAATATCAGTAAAAAAATAAATAAATAAATAAATATGCAAGAAATATTTTCCCTAGCAACCAACCAATCCATTATGACTTGTGTTGACTCAATTGAGTGTAACAACATAAGGCCAGTAGTACTTGTTATTAGAGCAAGATGCCCACTCGGTTTTGTGCAATGAATTTGCGGTCAAGAATCAGATGCAAGGAGGATCTTGACAAAGGAGTGAAGGACACATTATTGGAAATTTCTCCTTGGTCTCACTCAGATGTGTAACTCAGTTAGTCGTCCAATTTTTGTTGGGAATGTGCACCACACACTATAATCTGTTAATACCAGATCCTGCAAAAATACAAGTTGGAACCAATGTATCTGAAGCTGACAAATCTTGAATTGACACCTCGACAAAGGACAATCCAACTGGTTCTTTCTAGATTCTTATCCACCGCACAAAAGCATTTGAAAGGTATAATACCCTCCGTACTACTACCCAAGGTCCCAAAGCCCAATTTACCTAATGGGCTCTGCATCAATGCGTTTTGGTGTAACAAGGTGCACAGTGCATACCCCAGCAGGCCCATTTAAATTTATGGGTGTTTCTTCGAAACCATTAACTCATAATATTATAATCTGGATCCTAAATTGCAATGCAATAGTTATTGGCCCAACCCAAGTTGGTAATGTTATATACATATAATACTATGGGTCTAGTAGGCAGGCCGACCCAAACATATCGGACGCCTAAGACGAAATTTTCAAATGGGATATTTATGTTATCACTTAAACAGTATTTAACTAGCATTTTATATAATAATTTTATAAAAAAATCAATTCTTTTTACTTTTAATATGATTTTTTTTAGAAAATACTAAAATTATAACAAATTTTACTACAAATTGATATTATAACTGATGTGATCAGTGACATGAAGTTTACAAAAATGCTAAAGATATTATAAAATTTATAACATGAGAATTACAAAGATATATTACCAATCACAAAAATTCATTCAAAAATGTATTTAATAGTTTGTTGAAGTCCACCTATCGTATTCATTATCACATTAAATTATAAAAGTTATATAGACCACCACACACCCTTAGCGTAGTGGTCACTCCACAAATATAAATGCTTGTGGGGTATGGGAGATAAAAGCCAATGTTCAAGTCTCTAAGAGGAAGTTTCATACACATATACACTTAGATAGGTTAGAATATAATTTTTATTTTGTATAAAAATAAATAAATAAATAAATAAAAGTTATGTGGTAAAATTTGTCTTATCTCTATCTCTAATAGTGAAAAAAAAAATGTAAACTAAAATTCTTTTAATATATACCAAAAATATTTATATAAAAAAAAAAAAAAAAAAAATTGCCCCCAAATTTGGGGCCTTTCTCTAGTAGGGTCGTAGGGGGCCCCAAGCTCTAGTAGGGCTGTAGGCGACCCCAAGCAATAACCTAATTGGCCTAGACCTAGGGCCGGCCCTACTATACATTAACCATCCATTTTGGGAAACTTTTTATGAAAAATTGAAAAATCTGTTAAATCAATTAGTTACTTTTTCATTTTTCAATAAATTTTTTCCTAAAATGATTTATTAACATTTGTCCTTAGGGCATACGTTAATAAAACCCTAATACTATTACTATCCCTTATTCCGCATAGGCATAGGAGCATAGCCTCGTCACTTGTCACTTTAGAAAACATCGAAAAAATGATGTGGTCTTGATGTTTGAATTTAGGTGGTGTTTGGTTCAACCTAAAATATTTTCAGGTGAAAAATGTTTAATATTTTTGAAAAAAAAAATTAATTTCAAATGTTTGGCTATGTACTTGAAAATACTTCAAAAAATATTTTCAAGTGTTTGGTTGCATTCTTGAAAATTCTATGAAAAACATATTTTCAACTGTTTTCTCACATTTTTTCCCCATTTCCTAAGATCATATAATATTAAGAAATTGAAAATTTTAGATTAAGATAAATATCATGGTTCAGGATTGGCGACAATGGTTAGCCACCAAAGACCGGGGATGTTATGTGGGGTGGTGGTTAGATGGCATATAGTGGGGGTGGGGAGGTGGAGGTTCAGTTAATGAGTTTTAGGTGAGGTAGAAAATTGTTTATAAAAAATGAAAGCATAAACCAATTTTCTGCCATAAGTGCTTTTATTTTATGGTCAACCGGAAAAAAGTTTCTAGTTGACCGACATTTTTCGTTGCCCCAAACACTTGTTGCGGAAAATATTCTTTGAAAATCAATTTCTGGCAAACCAAATACAGCCTAACAGTAGAGAATTAATGATGTGTTTGGCAAGGTTGTCAAAGTCGGGATCTTATTCAAGATCATGAGAGGTAACCAAGTAGGTGGGATTGTAAATCGTAGGATCAAACCGTGGATCATAAGATCTTACTTTTTTGTTGGAAAAAATAGCAAAAAACACAATGGTAGTGACTTTTTATGTTGAAATAATCACATAAATTATGAATTCATCTATGTATAAAAAATAAAAATAAAAAATATATATTTGCATCAATATGATGTCATTTGTTATACCATATATCACATCTATACTAACATAACAAATATGATTAAGTTTTAATACAATGTATTCAAAAAGTTTAGGAAAACTTTAATTTGCAACAAAGTATCACATCAATACATATGCCTATTAAAAAAAACTATCAATACATATGGAAATGCTTTCCAAGTTCTATGTTCAAAATCCAAAATAAGTTAGCAAATATAAACTAGCTAACTATAGAATGAAATGCAAAAAGCAATATGAATAATAAGGTGAAGTGAATTTTTAATCATCCATTCTTAGGATCTTATTACAACCACCATCATAATCATTATCAATATCATCCATTTTGTCATCTATGTCAATCCCAGCATCAACATCCATGGAATAATCACAAAGATGGCTATGCGATTTTTAGTTACTGAATAGTGAATGAGGATTTTTTGAGTTTAAGAGTGAGTTTATTTTTTTTTTTTTTTATTTTTTTTTTTTTTAGAGATTTTAAGTTCACTAAAGATAATTTTGACACTTCAATACTCATAATGGCATTAGTATTAGGGGTGTAACACCCTCCCAGTTGCTATTTTGCTATCTAAACCTTTAAAAACATGCAACATCTGGGTTGCAATATCTAAAAATTTATACAACTTGCTACAGTAAGTTGGTATCAATTCCAACTCACTGTAGCAAGTTGCTAGGTGGTAAATTATATTTTGGGTAAACTACTTATACAGTCCCTATCATTTACACCATATTTCAATTTAGTCTCTAACCCTTCAATTGTGTCAATTTGGTCCTTAAATTTTTAATGTTGTGTCAATTTAGTTTATTTTATTATCTTTTGGATGGAAATTTCTTACATGACAAATGACCCAAATAAAAAAACTAGTTTATTGCCACATTAACATAAGCTAATTTTTTATTTTGGTTGTTAGCTATGTCAACAATTTCCATCCAAATAATGCCATAAACTAAATTTACTTGGCACTAAAAGGTTAGGGACCAAATTGACACAATTGAAAGGTTAGAGACTAAATTGAATTATAATGTAAAGGATAGAGACCAAATACATAGTTTACCCTAATATTGTTTTTATTCCAAAGTAGGTTTTTTAACTCTTCATTTAATAATAAAATAAAAAAAATAAAAACTTTCTTATCTTTCTCTGTCTTTTCTTTGCCTCACTCACCCATTCATATCTCCCTTCTCTCATAGGTCTCCACTCTCTCCCATTCAGTTCAGTCCCTTTTGGTGGCAACATGGAGGTAGAAGCTTAAAGGAGATGTGATGGCAGAGGCTTGAAGGCAACACGACGAAGCGGCTTGAATATTGTTTTTGGGTTTCGCTAGCCGTTGGTCATGGGTTTACTGCCATGGGTCTAGGTTTTGCTCACAATGGGTCATGGATTTGCCGTCGTGGGTCGTGCATTTGTTAAATCGATGTTTGAGGCTTACGTTTGAACAGGTTGTGGGTTTTAATGGGTTGTTTTTGGTGGTGTTGTAAAGGTGGTCGGAGATGTTGTTTTTGTGGTTGCATTAGGTTTGAATGGGTTGTGGGTCGTGGGTTTGATCTTTGGTTAGTTTCAGAATTGATTTGTGATTTGAGTGGCTAGTTTGGTGGTTTAGTGGTGGTGGATGTCAGTGGTGTTTGGTCGGACTTAATGTGGAGAGAGAGAGAGAGAGAGAGAGAGAGAGAGAGAGAGAGAGAGAGAGACAATTTGGAAGAAAGGGAAGATTGAAGAGAGAGAACAAGTTATTTATATTATTTTATTGTTTTACATTATTTTATTGGGTTGTATGTAAAAAAAAAAAAAAAGAATTGAAATTTTGAGTGTATTATTAGATAGGCTGGTAAAACAGGTAAAGTAGTATTTAAGGATGTAAAATAAGCTTTTGGCTTTTTGCCTGTTAGGTCACTAGGTATCTATTGGAGGTAACTGGGCTTTTTGTTGGCCCGATTCAGATTTCTTTTTTAAGTGTGATTGAAATGATCCTACAATTCGATTCTTTACTATCATAAGAGCATTCACATCAGCTCTTGGATAATTGTGTATAAATGTGTAAAATACACATTTTGACAGTTTTTACACATTTTGAAGCAAAAAACACACTACATCAGTCTTTGTAAAATCATGTAAACCCGTGTATAATTTTCAACGAGCTACTGTACCTGTGTAAATTTACACGGGCACTGTAGCCCGTTTATAACTTAAAATAATATTATATGTACAGTAAACAAAACCTCATTTTCGCTCTTTTTTTTCTCTCTCATCTCACTGAGCACACCAACGCCTCTCTCACTCTCAGCTTCCCTCTCCCTCTTGAGTTCTTCCTCTCATATTCTTTTGCTCATTCTCATCACCGAATTCTTTTGCTCATTCTCATCACCACGGGAAATAAAATGTGTTCGGTTTAGGAGTTTTGCAGTTCCGGTGAGGAGGGTGGATCATTGGGTTGACGGAATCTTCTCTATTGACAGACGTTGGGCTGATTTCTCTAAAAAAGGTATGGGTTTTTCTCATTGAGATTTTAGAGTTTTTTGGCTTCAATCAAGATTCTTGGGAGTTTCTCTAAACTAATTTTTTTAGGGGTTTCTTGTTTCAAATTTTTTCTGGTTTGGGGTTTTTTTATGGATTCTTCGGAGCACACCCGAAGTTATTTTTGAGAGCTGGTGTGCTGTTTTAGTACCTCCATGAGATAGTTCTACATAAACGAGTTTTAATTTATGAACTTTGTTCTTGATAGGTCAAAAAAGTTTCAATCTATGTTTTAATTTATGAACTTTGCTCTGTTTGATGTTCATAGTTACAGAGTTCTAGCTGATTTACTGTGTGGATATTTGGTTGTTAGCTTTATTGCCGTGATTACCTTGTATTTGGTTAGTTACCTGCTGAGATTTTGTGCCTGGTCAGTGTGTATGTATAATTGGACTTGGCTGTGTAGTTTAGCTGGTTTTGTCAAGTTGTTGTTTGGGGTAGCTTGCCCTGTATTGTAGCCTTTGGCTGTTGTGGCTGGTTTTGTTGCTTAGCAAAAGTCACTAGATTATCAGGCGGGTGTATTGGGTCTTGTCTGGGCAGCGTAAACTAGTCATTTCCCATTTCCACTAACATTTCTTAGATTAGAAATCTTCAACATACAGCCTAAACTACTCATTTTCCCCAACCAAAAAGAAAGCCATATAAATGCTGTGGAACAGGACAAAAAAGACTAACCCTTAATAGAATCAGTATTAGCAGTAATAAAAGCTATAAAAATGGTTTTTTGTTTGGGCCGACACATGAGCTTGAGACTTTCAACAAACAAATCATATGTGCATCATTCAAACATGTACTTAACTTACAAATAAAATTACATATTAACAATAAAAATATAGAAGAGGAGTATAATTTTTAGCACGTTATTTGATAGCCAGTTAGCCACCATGCATTACGTGCTTCATTTGGTGTATCAAACTCATCATTACTTTATATAGCAAATCTAGAATGTCTTTTTTGATATATAGAGTTGACAATTTAAGGCCCCATTTGATTCCCTTTATTTATTTCTTTTCGATTCCCTTTATTGTGACCAACAAATGCTCTTTCAAGTTAAAATGTGTATTTTTGGATTCTTTTGGTAAATTTATTTTATTTTTTGCACAAAGTTAAATTAAAAAGCGCATTTTTGGAAAAAAAGAAGGATGATGCTTTTTCAAAAGATGTTATTTGTACAAATTTTAGTAAAAGTCATTTTTGCTAACAAACAAAACACTTAAGACACATCACTAAAAAACAAAAAACTATTTTTATTTAAGATTTAGGTAATTAAGTTTTGTTGATTTTAGTTAGTTCAATTTGTAAAAGTTATATATATATATATATATATATTAACAAATAAAGTAAATAATGAATTGAGTTATATATATATATATATATAGAGAGAGAGAGAGAGAGAGAGAGAGAGAGAGAGAGAGTTTTAACGCCAACCATAATCATTTTTGAAAAATATTTACTTTACACCGAACATCCATTCTTGCATTATACTTTGAAAAATTAGAAGAAAGAAACAACGAACTCATAACATGATTTTTTTAATGAGAGTGTCTAGAGTTCGTTGAGCACCTTACTATCGCCCAAGTATGTAACTTCTTTGTCCCACACAGATAACATGGACTAATTTCTTGAGATGATCCTAAAATGTTGATGAGAGTTTTTAAATTCAGAACCTTGTGGATCTTATTCAGTACATTAGGGCAACCCATTGGATTTTGTTAAGTACATAGCTTTTTGTTGATAATTTGATAGTTGAGAGTGAGAACATTCAAACTTAGACATCTCTAGTGGAAATATTCAAAAGTGCGAGTTGAGTTACAAGACTTTTGTCAGATTAAGTATGTAATTAAACCCAAACAACTCATGCAAATTTATAAATAAGTTTTTTGTTGTTGATAAATACATAAAATTTCAATTTATAGTGTTTGTTATAATAATTATTTTTTATTATCAGGTTAAGAAATTAATTATTATTTTTTATATAGGCCCGTAAATCTCTTATTTGATCATAAAAGACTTTATAAGTGTACGAGTTGACTAAAAGTTTGTAACTCACTATAATCAGGTGATTAAACTTCAAAACCCATTAAATGTTCTGCTTGATTGGTCAATAATAATGGGTCCCAATGTGACTAGTCGTTTTGAGTTTTGTAAATATAAAAGTAGCTGCAGCTAGAAGCACCCACCAACACGGAGATGGCGAGTAGGAGCTCCCTACAGTGTCCAATCTTCAATTGATTTAACCAAAAATAGATCACTGGAAGTATTTTTTTTATTTTTTTATTTTATACTAAATAGTTGTTTCTCTAATTGGTTGCTTGTATGGAAAATAAAAGGAATTTAAATTTGGAAGAGAAGAAAGTTTGGAATAAAAAAGAAAAATATTCATAAAGAAAAGATGTAATATGTACATTTCAATATAGGAAGGAATTTAGCATTTTTGTCTGTGGATTTAGCATTTGATATAAACATTTTAGTACCATGCGTTCTTTATTGTATTCTTTTAAATTTCATTCTTACACATGGATGTTGCTAAAATTTATTTGCAATATGGCGGCTGCCCAAGTATTTACTAAAAAAAAAAAAAAATGATGCCTAGCAAGTTAGAATTCCATGTGGGTTTTATCTTGTGTTTGAGGTTTGAGGTTGAATACTTATTATTTCTATGGTTGAATTCCATGCTCTCAATTCTGTTGCTTTGAGGTTTGATTTTCTTGTGTTTGTACATGAATTGGTCAATGAATTAGACCATAAGGGTGCTTGGTTATGAATTAGACCATAAGGGTGCTTCATCTATGCTTGGTTGTGATTGCTTGGTTGTGGTTGAATTCCATGCTCTCAATGCCTTTTCTTTTTTGTTTTCAATTTTGTTGCTTATTAGTGCTACTTCTGAATTACTTTGGTGTTTGTTAGGTGATGGATTCACAAAATCAAAATCCCTTCTTCCTTGACATTTTACAAGGCAATGAACAAGGTTTTGAGTCTTTTGACAGTAGTAATTTGATGTCCACTCCGCATTCAGACGTCAATGTTCATCAATCTCCACCCCAAGTTGAAATGGGACAATCTATACCCCCTATTGCAAAAAAATCAACTACTAACAGAGGTCAACGGAGAATCAACTTCACCATAGATAAAGACATTAAGCTAGTGTCGGCGTGGCTCAATGTTAGCTTAGATGTCGAGACATCGACGGACCAAAAACACACAACATTTTGGGAGAGAATTTGGTCTACCTTCCACAATGACAAGAAATTTAACCGCACTAAGGATTCTTTAAATAGTCGGTGGTCAACAATTCAAAGGGTGACCAACAAGTTCTGTGGATGTTTGGCCCAAATTGAGAACCGGAATGAAAGCGGTAAAACTGAGCATGACAAAGTATTTAAACTCAACATTTAATATGTATTGTACATCAAAACACTTTTAGTTTTATGATTCTTATTATTTTCAATTTTTTACTTTTGTAGATTGAAGATGCAAAAACTATGTATCAAATTAATTGCAAAAATGCATTTCAATTGGAGCATTGTTGGAGAATTTTGAGGAATGAAGCTAAGTGGTTGATTCTAAGAGATAGTTTGAAGGCCCGCACAAGACAACCAGCCACACGACCAGCCACACAACCAGCCACACAATCCTTTGCAAGCTCAATAAATGTAGATGAAGATAATGAAGAGATGAACTCCGGCGAAATCTTGGAGAGACCTATAGGCAAGAAGGCCGAAAAGGAGAAATTAAAGAAAAGAAAGAATTGTGATGATGTGATCCCAACACTTTCCTCCCAATTGGACGAAATCAAGGAAGAAAAGAGAAGAATGCATGAGGAGAAAAAGGAAAGTATGCTCATTGCATTAGAAGAACGAAGAGAGGCAATGCGCATTGCATCCGAAGAACGAAGAGAGTTGATTCGTATCAAGGAAGAGAAGAATGAAGTAGAAAAGAGGAAAATGGAAGATGAACTTATGATGAAAGATACAAGAACTATGGATCTTGAGCAAAAAGAATACATTCGTCTACGTCGTTTGGAAATCTTGGAGAGGTTAAGGTCTAAATATGCATCATAATGGAATATTATTATTGACAATATCTAATCAAGTAATTTTTTGTATATTGCAAAGATACTAGCACATATTAGATATATTTTTGTAGTTTTTACTTGTGCAAGGAAATAGATGCAATGTTGTAAATTTTGTATTGTGCTGGTTGTACTTGCTGATTTTATTGGTTGTAAATGTTATTTGAATGTAAATGTGCTATTTTATTGGTTGCTGATTTTATTAGTTGTATATGCTATTTTTCTGCACTTTCTCAACAGGTGGCTGTACTTGCATTGTGTCATTTTTCTGCATAATGTTATTTTTCTGCATAATTATTTTTCTGCATAATGTTATTGTTCTGCATAATGTTATTTTTCTGCATACTGTCATTTTTCTGCATAATGTTATTTTTCTGCATAATTATGTTTCTGCATAGTGTTATTTTTTTGCATAGTGTTATTGTTCTGCATAGTGTTATTTTTTTGCAGTGTCACTTTTCTGCATAGTGTCATTTTTCTGCATAGTGTTATTGTTCTGCAGTGTTACTTTTCTGCATACTGTTATTTTTCTGCATAGTGTCATTTTTCTGCATAATGTTATTTTTCTGCATACTGTTATTTTTTTGCATACTGTCATTTTTCTGCATAGTGTTATTTTTCTGCATTCTGCAGACATGATTTTCTGCATAGTTCTGCATTACTTTTCTGCTGTTAGCAGGGGGTTAAATACTCCTGTTTGAGATAAAGAAAGAAAAATTATTGTTCTGCATGGTTCTACATTATTGTTCTGCTGTGTTTTAAATTATTGAATAACTATAAACTATGAGTGGACTTAAAGTTATGTGTTTTAAATTATTGAATTTACCATTGGATTTAAAGTTAAAAAAATATGATATTTATGTTTGAATTTACCATTGGGTTTAAAGTTAGGTTTGAATTTACCGTTTGAATTTCAAAATTATGACCGGTGGATATAACAATAAAAATTATGACCGTTGGGTCAAAAAAAAAAATGACCGTTGATCGGAGACATCAATTCAACAGCATCAATTCGGTCACCGATTCTAGTAATACGGTGGTTGGAGACATCGATTCGGCGGCGGTCGTCGGAGACATCGATTCGGCGATGGTCGTCGGAGACATCGATTCGATGGCGGTCATCGGAGACACTATTACAACAATCGGCCCACCGGTGATGGCGATACAATGGTTGGAGACACCAATCCGGTGGGCCATCGGACCTCCACCATAAGCGGCTCTATTGGCCGAGCCACCGGTGTTGGTAGTTTACTTAAAATATAAGCTTAAATTAAAAAAGTATAACCATTAGGGAAAATAATAAAAAATTTATGAATAATGAATATTTTATTGAATAGTCTTGTAAAATAGATAAACTGATGTGGGTGTTTTGTAAAAGTAATGGTGTAAAATAGAAAAAGTAGGTTTTTTGTGTAAAATAGACGGAATCTTTTCCACGAGCTGATATGGTTGCTCTAAGTTCTAAGTGATCATGTTACAATCCTACTATTTTTGGGTCGGTAGAATTGTAGGAATGTATGACCCTATAATTTGGACTACAAATTTAACAATTAGCCTTTGGCTTTTGCCTATTTTTTCAAAGTATTTTGTTTTAGCTTTTTTTTTTCTTTTTTATTTTGCAAATAATTAACTTTTAGGTTTTTTAAGAAATAAGCTAGCTTTTAGCTTTTTGTCACACATTTACATTACGATATTTTGACAAACTATAACTTTTTACATTATATAAATAAGCTATCAAAAATAAATTGTTGTCAAGCGAGGATTATGAACGAGGAATGGATGCAAGTGCAACCTTTATGTTCAAAAGTTATTTGTTTTTGGTAAAAATCCAAAACTAACCCTCTAACTTTCAACTTTTGTCAATTTAGTCCTCTAATTTTTAGTTTTGTTATTTCAATCCTCTAAGTTTCAATTTTTGTCAATGTAGTCTTCCGTTAGAACTCAGTTATCTTTTTTCGTTAAGTGACCAAAACGATGCCGTTTTGACTTTAAAAAAAAAAAAAATCATAGTTAAAAGAAAACTAAAAAAAAAAAAAAAAAAACTGAAAAAGAAAAGAAAAGAAAAGAAAACATGTCGGAAATGGCGAACACAAATCTAGCGGGAATCAACGGAGTTTGGGTGAGTTGGAATGTGTGGCCACAAACGAAGGTTGAAGCGAGCAAGTGCGTAATCCCATTCGATGCCTTCATTTCTCCAATCCGCCTGACCCTAATATCCCCATGCTCCCCTACGCTTCGCTTCGCTACAAAACCTATGCCTCTGTTCTCAACCCTTACGCTTGCATCATCTTCACTGCCAAGATCTAGATTTGCCCTTTCTATTACCAGCGCAACCATTTCCTTCCTCACTATTCCATGATCTCTGACACTAATCTCCCCGGCGAACTCTACGCTCAACACACCACCGTTCAATACACTCTACTCGGTTTTCATTTTCATGCTCGAGACTTGCATGATCGAGGAGGAGATGGGCTATGTCAAATTGGCTTTGAGGCATGTGACGTGCCATTAGCTTGTTGCCCGAGAACGCCCTTGTTGGCTACGTTTCATTTGGGACTCAAATTTAGGTTCATGAATTGGGCTTCTCCGACGTGTTCAATGTTTTGATGTCGTTCCCCTTACTTGCTTCTTTTTCTCTTTCTCTCTCTTTCTTTTTTCTTTTTCTTTTTTTCATTTTTTTTTTCAGCTTTTTTTAATTTTCTTTTTATTATGAAAATTATTATATAAAACAGAGAGCTGAAAGTTAGACGGCCACTTAACGAAAAAAGATAACTGAGTTCTAAGGGAGGACTATATTGACAAAAATTGAAACTTAGAGGACTGAAATGACAAAAGTTGAAAGTTAGAAGGTCAGTTTTGGATTTTTGCCTTTGTTTTTTATAGCCTTTAACAACCGCATCAAAGGGTGTAAAATTTCTTTCTATTTTGCAAAAAAAAAAAAAAACTTTTTTTGTATTTTACATACTTACTTTTATAAAACACCCATATCAATTTATCTATTCTAAATATTTATTCAATAAAATATTCATTTTTTTACATTTTTTTATTATTTCCTTCAATGATACAAAGAGTGAGGTGAAGGAGAGAGAAACAAATAGTAAAATATTAAATGCAAAGTTACAGTAATCTTGCATATATGCACGGTTATTATAGCACTTTTGTATATATGCACAATTTTACAAGCATGTGGGTATATTTTTTTTTAGTTAAAATGTGTAAAATTAACCACTTTTTGTATTTTAAAACCTTTAATACGGTTGCTCTAATACATTGAATTGAAAAATTTTAAATTATAGAATTCAAAAATATTCAGAGCATGCTATAAGTAGGTAAAAATAAGCTTAACATCATTGGCATTTGAAAGTTGTATGTTCCTTTTTTAATAAGGGGTCAAAATTGGCTCCAGAAATTGACTGCTATAACTCATAGCTTTTTTTTTTTTTTTGCTGAATAACTCATAGCTATTAAAGATGAAGATCCTTGTCAAGAAATTCAAAACTAGCCATCAAAATCTACAGTTTTAAACCAAAAAAAGATAAACTACAATGACATGGCAGATGGTGACCCTTCTGTAACTTCAATTTTGAAACAATCCAATTTTAAAAGTGGGTCCTACCATCTCACGCTTTCTCCACCGTCAGATCATGAATCCAGGCTAGGTCATGAAAAATGCATCAAATCCAACGTCCATGAAATTAAGTCCACCGTAAGAGTGCCTTCTTATAATGATTATGCTAAGACAAATGGAGTTATTTTGTGCAACACTTTTTTGAAAAACTGAGACACAGACACGGTGGAGAGTACTAAAAAGACGCACATAGACATAGAGATAGAGATAGAGATAGAGATAGAGGGAGAGCCTCTCTGCAACAAAGAAAACTTGTATTTAATTAATACAAAAAACCTTATCCAAGGGCGGGAATAAGGGCAGCTAAATTTTCAAAACGAAAATTAAAAAAAAAATACTATATAATTTAATTTAATTTTCCAAATACAAAAAAGCTGAAAAAGTGGGTCTTTTGTGGTCTCACTCTGTACACTCCAATCTCACATATCCTTCATAGTTCTGACTCCTGAGTTCATATCCCAAAACCCAAATCACATGCTCCACTCTTTTTCATATATTTGGAAAACAAAAAAAGAGAATACAAAAAGGTAAAGTGAAAAACAAGAAATAGAAGCCCACACACTATCTGTTACTTGGTTGTTTTTATTACATATTTGAATGCTCACTGACATTCCAGAGATTTTTGCAGAGTTACTTTTATAGTCAAAATATTATTTATTTATTTATGTTTCTGAAATCTTAAATCTCAAGTCTCAACTGAACCCATCTTTTGTTTTCATTTAAAACTACTTCTGTCCAATCTCCAGCTTGTTTTTGGTCTCCCAGTCAAAGGTATTTGATCTGGGTCTTGCTTCTTCTTCTTCTTCTTCATCTTTTTTTTTTAATTTTTTTTTTTATGGTTTAAAAATATAATATATATATGATTTATATTTTTATATAAATTATTGGTTTTAATTATTATTTATTGCCTTTTCGGGAAAATTAGTAAGGTTTTGTGCTCTTTAGCTTTGCTGGGTCACTCAAATTTGGGACATTTTGAATTGTAAGTTCAGAATTCTTTCATTTCTGTGTTATATATTTTAATACTAACCACTGTTTCATTAGTTTTGATTTATCCTATTGGTTGTGTTTTTTTTGGGAAAATTTTATTAGTTTTATCAGCTGGGAAGTTTTCTCATTGGGTTCCTGGTGACTTCACAGCTTGAGGGGTGTTTCAGAAACCATTCAAGGTGTTAAATGTGAGTAAAAGCTGGGAATTCTTTATTTTCAAAATTTGTGTTTTATATCCTAGAGACTAGAGTCTTAAATTAGCATTTGATTTGGGTTTTTAAACTAAGTAAATCCATTTTAGTTTTTTGGATGTCCTACATTTTTGTGGTTGGGGTTGGATGGTAACTTGGGTGGATTTGAAGCAAAGCTGGGAGAATGATAAGCCAAGTCACCTTTTTGTATAAATTGTTGAGTTTGTTGAATAGAATATGTGTATCTGCTTTTCAAAGGCTTGACTGTTCTGGTGGGAGTTCTGTTATTTAACAATAAGGAACACTATTGCTAACTTCCCATTGGATATTTGTTTTACTTGACTGTTTTTCCCAGTAATTGGAGGAGGATTTTATGATGGGCTTTCAGTGACCTGTTGATAAATGTTGTAAATGTGTGTGGCAGTGAACTCTCTGTGATGTGCTAGTCGGCGTTGGACAATTGGAGCTCACAATGGAAAAAAGGAAATGGTTGTGGAAGAGGAAGTCTTCTGACAAAAGCCCTGGTGAAACTGAGAGTTCAGGTTCAATATCTTCGCATTCAGAGAGATACTCAGATGATCAGGTTTGCAACTACAACCAAGTTTGTGTTAAATTTGACTATTAGGTAGCTTGGATGATACTATGTAGCCTTTAACGCACTAACCAACTGATAACGACCACAAGAACCCATGTTTCTCGGCATTCCTACTATTTCCTTTGATGTCTGAAACTTGGTATTTTTTTTTTCCTTTGAATTACTTAACCACTTCAAATTTCATTGATAATTCATAAGTTTGAAATTGTAGTTTGATTCTTGCCATTATGGAAATTTTGGGCATCAACCTTTTAACATATGAACCTGCTAGGCAGATAAATTGTGATTTTTTTTTTTTGAAATTTAACTTGGTTTTTTGTTGGCTTTCTGAGTTCTGACTGTATTTTTCCCAATTTGTGTAATTGAGTGTCTTCTGATCTGAGAATTGAAGTACGAATACCTTGTGGTCATATGCGTGTTGATTGCTTGGCCATCCTCTCTTATAACTGCTAAGTGCCCCCACCCTATTATTGTAGTGCAATTAATTTCCTAGAACATGCATTAGGCTGGCTAGAAAATAAGGACATCATGAATCAAGTATCTTGAATGAATGAGTGTGTCTTGTATATAAGAAACCAGATTAAACCAAGTTGATAGGAGATGTCTTTCCACTATATATAGCTTTGCACTTAAACTTTTTCTGTTTGGCCTTGATAAGCCTGTAAACGTGCAACATTTAGTGGCATCTCCTGTTGAAGAGTGTCCCTTGTGTTATGTCTTGTTATCTTGTAGGTATCATTCCCTGTTTTTTTTCCCCCCTCAAAACTCTTTTATGTTCTGCTTCTTGCATTGTAATGGTTGAAATGTCATGTCTGAGGCAAGAGAATACGACTTCCATAAAACATACTTTGTCAGTAGTTGAGTTGCATACATATTTACCAAGTGCAACCAGTATGATTATGGCAAACAACTGGCTGGAATTATGATAAGTGTACAAAACTTGGCTCATTGACAAATGTTCAGCTCAAACTTCTTTTCTTTGGAGAGCTTCCCTCATCATCTACATGAAATCTGTAGGAATGATGTGTCCTCTTGCTGATCTTTTTCACATTTTTATATTTGCCAAAGAAGGCATTGGAGGGGTTGAAATGATCTCTTAAAGTATAGTTTTGAGAAGGCCCTGCAGAGCCATAAGGAAGGTTGGCTATTTAGATCTCCAATCTCTAGATAATAGTCTGCTTGTCAGTCATTCAATATCAGGACTTCTACTCTTCATGTTAATGACACATGTTAGGAATTGTGAAAAGGTAATCTCTGATAATAAAAAAAAGAATTGTGAAAAGGTAATTCGCAAACATAACTGTTACTTCAGGCAGGTGATTTTGAACAACTAAGCTTTGATTGACAGAAGTTTGAGGCACTGTTAGTTGGGATGTGGTGCAGTTTTAATACTATGGGTTCTGAAAATTCTTACATCCTTGTGTTCTGTGATAAATATTGATTTTTTTATGTTGATGAAAACATGGACGTTTAATGATGTCATACAAATCTTATCGGGGTTGAGAAAAGGAAAAAGAAAGTTTATAATAGGAATGCCCAAAAAGATATTAAGTGTAACCAAATAAATTGTACATTTAGAACTATATTTGCAGTTCCTAGGATGCATTAAAGCGTTTCTAGGAATACCTCTGGGTTCATTTGCTCAATGGAAACACTGACATTAATCCTAAATGCATCCCCAGCAATGTCTTCTTTAATAAACCTTGTTTTAGACAGGATTCTCATTCACATGGCACATCACAAGAAGTCATTGGCAAAAAGCCTGGTTAGAAAATCTTAATTTTGAAGTTTTTTATGTTTTGCCTTCATTTTTAGTTATTGCTTGATGAACTAGAATCAAATCCATGGCCTTACTACAGCACAGGCAACTGTAACTAGTAAATGGATTGAAAATAAATACACATACATGCTCATAGATCAGCCACTCCAACCCAATCTGTTATAAAATTTCATGTTTGCATATCGTTTCATAACTGTTTCTAGTAACCAAAGAAAACTTATGTGTTCTTCCCTGTCCTATAACATAGAATCAAATTGTGGATGTATCTGTGAGCTATTCTGTTAGGGGATCATTTTGGTTATTTCATGAAATGAAAATTTTGTTTTTATGCATGTTGAACATTGCTTTATCCAATATCACATTGTTGAACCAGGAGGCATTCAAGTCATCTCCTAATCATAATACTCAATCACCTGAAGTCACATCAAAAGCTGTAGCAAGTGCTGAAGATGTTAATGATAGTGTGAAGAGCCTGATGGATAAGTTATCAGCTGCACTTGTGAATATTAGTGCCAAAGAAGACTTGGTGAAGCAGCATGCAAAAGTTGCAGAAGAAGCTGTTGCAGGTATGACATAAGTACATAACATTTGGGACATCTCTGCTATTTCTTATTCTCATGACAACCGATCACAATACCGTGTCTGGTTGCAGCATGTTAGTTGCAATGAATATATGCACATAATGTTTCAAATCTAGGAGCTTGCATGAATTGGAATTTTGTATTATAACTTTGTAAATCTCAACCAAACATGGTAATGATTGCTGTATTCTTTGCTGCTTTAATAAATTTCTTTCATTTTAATATAATTCTAGGTTGGGAGAAGGCTGAAAATGAAGTGATTGCTCTGAAGCAGCAACTTGATTCCGCAGTTCAGGAAAACTCAGTACTTGAAGATCGGGTAAGCCATCTTGATGGTGCCCTCAAAGAACTTGTTCGGCAGCTAAGACAAGCAAGAGAGGAGCAGGAGCAAAAGATCCAGGAAGCTGTAGTGAAGAAAACCCGTGAGTGGGAAACTACCAAACTCAAACTTGAGAACCAGCTTCTGGTGTTCCAGAGCGAAGCAGAAGCTCCTCAACCTGAATCTCCTACTCATGTTGATCCTGATATTTGCTGTAAACTTGAATCTTTGGAGAAAGAGAACTCAGTGCTCAAAATTGAGCTCCAATCTCAATCTGAAGAGTTGGAAATCAGGACAATTGAGAGGGACTTGAGTACACAGGCAGCTGAGACAGCCAGCAAGCAACATTTAGAAAGCATAAAGAAGGTGGCCAAGCTTGAGGCTGAATGCCGGAGGTTAAAATCTGTGGTTTGTAAATCATCCTCAGTTAATGATCACAAATCCACCACTGCCTCCTCAATTTATGTTGAATCTCTCACAGATAGTCAATCAGATAGTGGGGAGAGGCTTAGCTTGGGAGAGATTGATACTCGTAAGATGGGTGGTAGCTCAGAGCCAAAAAAGTGTGAGCCTAGTTGCTCTGATTCATGGGCATCTGCCCTAATTGCTGAGCTTGATCAATTCAAAAATGAAAAGGCATTTAAAAGAAATCTCCCATCCTCTTCTGCTCCAAATGATCTCATGGATGATTTTCTTGAGATGGAGCGACTTGCTGCTCTGCCTGAAACCAAGAATGGAAGCCATTACCTTTTATCAAAGGTTTCCGGTGCGTCAATTAATGGAGAAAGCTCCATGAGAATTGAGCTTGAAGCCATGACTCACCGGAATGCTGAATTAGAAGAGAAGTTAGAGAAGATGGAAGCAAAGAAAATTGAATTGGAGACTGCTTTAATCACAACTCGGGACTATATAGAGGCGTCCCAGGTTCAGCTGATGGAGGCAGAAGTGAAGTTGGAGGAGTTGCAAAGAGAGCTATATAATGCAAAAGAATCAAAGCAAGTTCTTGAATCTAGACTCATTAGCATGGAAGCAGAAGCAAGGACCATGTCTGTAAAAGTTGAATCTTTAGAAATAAAGGTTCAGAGAGAAAGGGCTTTGTCAGCAGAAATTGCAGCCCAGTGTCAGGAATTAGAGGAAGAGCTATCAAGAAAGATGCAGGAAATTGAACTTCAGAAAACTGCAAGCTTGAATGGTGAATTGAAGATAAAGCATGTCAGGCATCACTATCTTTTGTTATCTTCATTGCGTAGTTCAATTATTTTCTATCATTTGTTTGCTGGGTATTGTAGAGGAATTAGTATTAGTATTCCCATATAACAATCATAAGACTTTGTCTATATCAGGAGGCAGAAGTGAAGTTGGAGGAGTTGCAAATGGAGCTAAATACTGCAAAAGAATTGAAGCAAGTTCTTGAATCTAGACTCATTTGCATGGAAGCAGAAGCAAGAACCATGTCTGTAAAAGTTGACTCTTTAGAAGTAAAGTTTCAGAATGAGAGGGCTTTGTCAGCAGAAATTGCAGCTAAGTGTCAGGAATTAGAGGAAGAGCTATCAAGAAAGAAGCAAGAAGTTGAACAGAAAACTGCAAGCTCAAATGGTGAATTGAAGATAAAGCAGGTCAGGCATCACTTACTTTTGTTAACTACATATATTAGTTCAACCATTTTCTATCAATTGTTTGCTGGGTATTGTAGAAATATTAGTCTTCCCTATGTATCACAATCATAAAATAAGACTTTATATCAGGAGGCAGAAGTGAAGTTGGAAGAGTTGCAAAGAGAGTTAAATACTGCAAAAGAATCAAAGCAAGTTCTTGAATCTAGACTCGTTAGCATGGAAGCAGAAGCAAGGGCCATGTCTGTAAAAGTTGGCTCTTTAGAAGTAGAGGTTCAGAAAGAGAGGGCTTTGTCAGAAGAAATTGTAGCCAAGTGTCGGGAATTAGAGGAAGAACTATCAAGAAAGGAGCAAGAAGTTGAACTTCAGAAAACTGCAAGCTCAAATGGTGAATTGAAGATAAAGCAGGTCAGGCATCACCTTTGTTAACTACATAGAATAGTTCAACCATTTTCTATCTTTTGTTTGCTGGGTATTGTAGAAGAATTAGTATAACCTACATATCACAATCGTAAGATAAGACTTTGTCTGTATCAGGAGGCAGAAGTGAAGTTGGAAGAGTTGCAAAGAGAGCTAAATACTGCAAAAGAATTGAAGCAAGTTCTTGAATCTAGACTCATTAGCATGGAAGCAGAAGCAAGGACCATGTCTGTAAAAGTTGACTCTTTAGAAGTAGAGGTTCAGAAAGAGAGGGCTTTGTCAGCAGAAATTGTAGCCAAATGTCGGGAATTAGAGGAAGAGCTATCAAGAAAGAACCAAGAATTTGAACTCCAGAAAACTGCTAGCTCAAATGGTGAATCGAAGATAAAGCAGGTCAAGCATCACTTTTGTTATCTACGTTGCATGGTTCAACCATTTTCTATCATTTGTTTGCTGGGTATTGTAGAGGAATACTAATGATCATAAGATTTTGTCTATACCAGGAGGATCTAGCTGTAGCTGCCGGAAAACTTGCAGAGTGCCAGAAAACAATAGCATCTCTTGGGAATCAATTGAAATCTCTAGCAACACTGGAAGACTTCCTGATTGACCCTGCCAACCTACCAGAGTTTTCTGCTGGTGCATCACTGATTCCTAAACCCGAAGGAGATCTGTGGAAGTTGCATTGTAACCAAACGTTTTCACCTAAAAGAAATTCAGACTCTTTGAGAATTGCTAGTGAAAGTTCTGGTCCTTTAATAAACAAAAATGAAGAGAATTCACTGCCTTTTCCGTCTTCATCAACTTCATCAGCTATTTTGTCAAATCATGTCAGTTCTGAGAAAAACCGAAATGGGTTTGCTAAATTTTTCTCGCGTACTAAGAGTGGAATACGACTAGAAATTTAGTGACCATATACAAAACAAGGTGTATAATTTATTCATCAGTTGTAGAGATGGAGGATTTAGGTTTCTTTTCATTTGAGAGCTGCCTGGTTAGATGCTGTTTAATCAGCAGCAAAGAGTTTTTTTTTTTTTTTTTTAATTCCATTGTCACATGAACAGGTGTCTATGAAATGAGAAATTTCAAGCAAATCCTTTGGTCATGTTTATAAATTTTTATATATTAGAAATTAATGTTCATTTTGTGAAAGCAAAATTGACTTGTTATGTTTATTCAAAATTAGCAACAGGGAATTCTTCCCTGATATATAAAGTTAGTCCCTGATGTATAAAGTTAGTTGTTAGAAGGTACCTTCTTGTGTACCTTGCTTGATCAAGTTAGGATCTATTTGGAAACAACTTATTTAGCTGAAACTGAAAATTTTTTGTTAAAAGTATTGTAGATGTAAAAGCTAACTGAAATAGTATAATGAGACTTATAAATAGTATCAAAAAGTGTAGTGGAACTTATAAATAATAGTAAAAATAAGTTAAATAGTAAAATAAACTGACTTTAAACTCTAATCTCAAATGCAACTTTAGTTGTTAGAAGGCAACAAAATAAATTTGAAAAAAATTTCTCCTCAAGAGCAAGTTTGAGTTTATTGTGTACCTTGCTTGATTAAGTTAGGATCTGTTTGGGAACAGTTTATTTAGTTGAAACTAAAAACTTTTTACTGAAAATATTGTAAATAAAGGTAAAAATTAGCTGAAATAGTACAGTGGAATCTATAAATAATACCAAAAAGTGTAATAAAATCCATGAATAGTAGCAAAAACAAATTAAATAATAGTAAAAACAAATTAAATAGTAACAAAAATAAGTTAAATAACAAAATAATTCCAAGCGCAACCTTAGTTGTTAGAACTTAGAATAAGGCACATACTTGTTCCGGTTACTTTATTTCATAAATCTAGAAGAAGTGTACCATTTGCTAGCATAAAATGGCTTTATTAAAAAATAATAATGGGCCGGTTTCATTATTTCATAAATCTAGAAGAACTGTAATTTGCTAGCATAAAATGGCTTTATTAAAAAACAATAATGGGGTGAGAGAGGCTCGAACTCTCGACCTCAGGATCACTCAGAAGCTATGAGACCTACGCGCTAGCCAACTGCGCCACCACCCCGTGTGCTTTATAAAACTTAAAATAAATAATTTGTTAGGTAAACTTCTTACTCAAAACTACGACAACTGAACTGAGCTTTTAACAATATTTTTTTTTTATTTTGTATTTTGTTTTAACAATTGAACCTTAAAATCTAAAAATTTTAATAATAAAATAAATTTAGAACTAGAAGATAAGATACGTGAAAAAAATACATATAAAGAAATTTCGAGTGTGTTTCAATAGGGGGAGCTGTGAGCCATCCCAATATCTCACCAATATAATTAGCTCAAAGCACAACTTTTTTTTAATGAATGAAAAAAAAACACACACAAATTTGGATTTTATTGTTAGTGACTTAAGTGGACGTCGGTACTCACTTTAAAATCACATCACTCTTTTTTACTAAGCTCCTTTTTATTTTTCAGAATCCTTTTTACTAAAATTTTTCTTTGTTTTTTCTATGTCAAATGTGGTATTCTTTTTCTTGTTTGTAGTTTTTTTTTTTAAGAAGAAGATATGTATGCGTTGAGGACAAGTGAACAATGTAAAGAGTAGTGGCAACTGCCACGTCAATATTCAGAATGTTTAAAAAAGGAGAGATTGGCGTCCCCGTGGGACCATGACTTCAAAACAGAAGGGTTGTATATTTGCTGATATAAATTAGAACATATTGGTAATAAGGACAGAAACCGGTTCTATGGTGTAGTGGTTAGCACTCTGGACTTTGAATCCAGCGACCTGGGTTCCACTCCCGGTAGGACCTTTTCTTCTACCTAATCATTTTTATATAGTCTTCAAAATTCAAAATGTTCTTGATATATAAGTCCCCAAAATGCAAATAAAGGGAAAAAAAAAAAAAAAATTGGATGGGAGGGTCAAACAAACTTTTTATATTTAAATATTTAAAAATGAAATTAAAAACATAATTTTATTTATATTTATAATAGATTATATTATTTTATTTTATTTCTATTTATATTTATAATACTATGTTGATAATATCTTTTTTATTTGATAATAAAAATATTTATTTTATTAATATTAATATTAAAATTTATCCATTATCATTTTTAATTTATATATTCTAATTTAACTATATAGTTACTACAGCGAAAGAAAAGAGAGAATGCAGCAAAAGAAAAGAGAGAATGGTGCAAATAATTTACTAATTATGGAAGGTATGACCCGTTTTTTTTTTTTTTTTTTTGAGAAACAAACACACACACACACATAAGGGAGAGGGAAAGAGGTTCTAACATAAAGGCATACCATAACTCCACTCAAAAGTCATGGTAACTTTTAAGGGAGTGTGGGGCACGTTATACTACACACAACACACTCTTTTAAGCAATGTGGGACAATTACCCATTTTTTTTTTTAACTACATAATATATATATACATATATATATATTTTTTTTTAAAACCAACATAATTGACACGATCCCAAATGAAAAGAGAGAATCAAAAAACATATAATTATAAATAAATCAAATTATGCTGGTATAAATTACAAGAAAGCAAAACAAGTTACGCAATGTTAGTTTTTGTATACATATATCTACATGGTACTAATTAAAAACTATAAGCTAAAATGCAAAATTCTCCCTTTAAGTTACACCATATTTCATTCTAGCCCTATAAGTTTGGGTTTTGCCATTTCAGTCCTCTAACTTTCATTTCTTCCCAATTAAATCCTCCGTTAATGTGCTATTAGTTTCTACTGTTAACTTTTTTTTATTTAATTTTTTTCTTAATGTTTGAAAAAATGTTAATTAAAAAAAAAAAAAAAGCCAATTAGAAGACCCACACCTGAATAACAAAATTGAAACCCCACCCTAATCTAAGAAAACCAAAAATGAGAAAGAGGGGAAAGAGAGAGAGAGTGGGAGATCTAGAAGAGGAAAGAGAGAGAAAGAGAGATCACGAAGTTGGGTTGTTTCTATTTATTAGCATAACAAAGAAATTTTAATTATTTTAGTCTAAAACGCTAAAGATAGGTTTATCCATTCAGAAATATCTTTGTTTTACAGTAAACATTTGCAACTTGGGTTTTGCAAAGGTTCCTTTTATTTTTACTTCTTCTCATTGATCATTGGTGTATTTTTGATTCATTCAGAAACATCAATGTTTTACTGTAAACAATATTTATTAGATAACTGGAAATTCCAACATAAAAACCCTAATGAACCTAAACGAAAAGAGTGGATTGGATAAATAATTGGGGAATCAAACAGGCCTATTAAGAATTGAAAGTTCAATAAGTGTATAAAACACCTTGAACGTTTAGATTCCCAATTTATAAATTACCAATTTAAGCATAATATCAAACAATTAATGTGCGGAAAATGAATATAAGCTTAATACAGAATTGATAAACAATCTAAACCAAATAAAATCACATCCACAGCAGAAATTAAAAGGAAAAGATTAAGGGAAGAGAGATGCAAACACAAGGACAACACTCGATGTGTTATCGAAGAGGAAACTGAAGTCCTCGGTGTAAAACCTCTCCGCCGCCCTCCAAGCGGTAAACAATCCACTAAAGAATGTAGTTGGGATACGTGAACAGCGAAAGACCCTCCAAGCCTAATCTACCCAATGTACCTAAGCCCTCCAAGCTCCTACTCCAACGAGGTTACGTTGAACCTATTTCTTCTTTAGCTTGCCGGATTTCGCTACTTGACCATAGCATCTACCAATATGAAATTGGTCCCTTCTTAACTGCTTCCCAAACACCAAATGGCCTCCTCACAGATTTGGGTATGGTGAGAAAAGATTTTGGTAATGTACCTCTCAAGGATTTGACAATGGAGAGGAAGAGAGTGGAGGAATTTGAAGAGTCTCTATGTGAAGATTGTGGATGAATCAATCTTTTTTTTTTTTTTTTTTTTTTTTTTTTTTTTTTTTTTTTTTTTTTTTTTTTCTCTAGGGTTTCTCTCTCAAAATTCTCTTTGGAAGCTCTCTGAATATCGTGGGTATAAGGGTATATATATAGTAGGGTGAATGTATACTAGGTTGAGTCGCGAGTTCAAGCCGCGAACTAACGGCCTAGCCAGCCTGGGACTTTTGTCTTGTAGTGCAACAGCTGACGTGACTCTTCAGCTTCTGGCATGCTTGGCACGTGTGCAACTTCTAGCGGCTTGCAAGCCGTGAGCCACCCACGAGATCCAGTCGCGAGTCCCTACTTCTTTGCACAATCTTGAGCATTTCTTCACTCTCTCACACACTACCCTTACATGATTTCCACCTAAATACAGGGTTACTAATTGCTAAAATATAAGCAAATTTGGCACGGAATAAAGCCAATAAGATGGTTGATAAAATTCAACCTTACAATCTCTCCCGTTGGCTATTCCGTGACAAAAACCTAAAACAAACTCTAGACTTAATATGTGAGTTGGAAACAGTTGAACAAAATTCACTCACACCTAACTCTAGAATCTAATAAGCTCTTGAATCATATGAGCATGAATCTCCTGAAAAATAACAACACAGTATCATCATTGTATGTAGAAAAACTTGTAATTGCATATGAGACAAGCACAATGCGATGAAGCAAAATGGAGTGAGAAATAAACCATGGCTTGACCAAACAGGCAATCACTATAAAATAGTGACTACAATGCTCATTCACATTTGGAATGAACATCCAGACATACAAGTTAATAAGCTCAATGCAAATCACTTGCATATCCAACACTCAACCAATGCACAATACATAAAGTTTATTCATCTAGGCAAAATCCTACTAGGGCACAAGAGTGAGAATACTTAAAGAAAATGCTAAACATTTAGCTTGAAGTATTAGGCAACAGAACATAAAGGCTACATAGGATGATACAAACCATAAAAGCCAACAAGCACATGGAAACAAACTCTAAAAGCTTATAAAAGCAACATGGGCACAAACTAAAAACAAGTTCCATAAAATACTGAAATAGCAAAAGCTAATAAGAAGCAAAAAGTTAAACAGAAATATTGAACATAGGCCTGCTTGCTAAAATCTCCCCCTTTGATAGTCTTCTCCCCCTTTGATCAAGCTATTTCTCCCCCTTTCATTGTTCTCCCCCTATGAACATCATCTCCCCCTTTTTGTCATGGAATAGCTAGTCCATATCCTCTTCTAGCTTCCTCTGAATCTGATCCAATTGAGCTTGTAGGGAGGTGAATTACATATTCCACCGAATGCTATGATGATGTAAGATAGATGTGAGTCCGAACATCTTGGTGCTCAATTCATGGACAGATGTCACAATGTTGTCGAGTTTGTCGTCAAAGGAGAATGAGTTGGAGTGTGAACCACTGGGAGATGCGCAAGTTTCTAATTTGACTTTCTTCCGACTATGACCAAAGTTAGCGTTGAATGTACGCATGGTGATTGGACTCGGTTTTGTGCAGGGAGAGTCATCATCTATTGGTCGAATCCCTTTGAGCTTCAAAATTCTAGAAATGAGACAGCAAAAAGGAACGCATATCCTTGACTTAGACTGTTTTGCACATAATGTGAAGCATATGAGCACAGATGTCAATCTCTACATCAGAGATTAGGTCATGAAGAAACAAGGCACGTCCAGGGTTCATATACCCTATGTTGGATAAAGGGTACAGGTTGTGAAACATGACTATTATAAGCACTCTCAATTTTGGAGGGTGAGAAGAAATGCTTACAGAGTTTCCATTGGATGAGAATTCCAAGTCTTGTCCAAGACCATCTCGAAGAAGTTCCTCGTCTGGACATAGATCATCATAAACTGGTGAGTTTTTGAGCATTGGTCTGTTAATGTGAAGGATCTCTGCCAAATATGCGGGAGAGACTGAGAAGCTTTTTCTTCTAACCCAGCACTTGAGTTCTCCACCTTCCACAATTGCATTGGCATAAAATTCTTTTACCAAATTCTCATAGGCGACATCAAGGTCAGAAAGAAGGTAATTCCAATCCTTATGGGCAAACCATTTTGGGATGTCAGTGTTAAAAAGTGACGATTGATCAACAACCCTCTCAAGTAAAGGTGTAGCATCTCTGAAGTAATTCTCATGAGTCTGAAAAGCAGCATAGGATCTGAACTTGGTGGGATCGAACACTCCTGATGATGAACGAGTCCTTTTTGTTCTAGGTGAGAGGTTATCAACATCAATGACAGGCTCCTTCCCTTTGTTACTACCTCATTTCACAGCTGCTCTCTTAAATGGAGACATTTTCACTCTTTCCTTGAAGATTGAATGATGAATGATGCAAGAACGGAGGTTGTTCAAGAGAGACACGGTGAGTTTGAGAGTGTGTTAGGTAAGGAAGAAGATGAACAGTCAGAGATGTTCGAGGGAAAACTGAAAAGGTTTAAAAAACTGGCCAAGTTTGTCCCAAACACGCGATTTTCGCGACTGAATCAAGTCGCGTGCAAGTTGCTAGGACCAGTCACCAGAACACTTGAAAGAGAAATCTTGAAAAATTTTCTAAGTGTTTTTCGCGACTGGAAGTTCCATTCGCGAAAGAGTCGCGAACTGAGCCACGAAAATCTCTGTGTACCCCTCGCGATTGGACCTTCCACCTGCGAACAAGTCGCCAACTTGAGCCGCGAAAAACATGAAATTCTAAATTTTTGAAAAATATTCTAAGTCTTTTTCACAACTGAAGCATTTACCCACCAATGAGTCGCCAGTGAGTCGCGAAAAATCTCTGTGATGGACTCGCGACTAGGGCATGCGACTGGTTCTACCCGCGACTGAGTCACCAGAACAGGGCAAAACAATTTTTGAAATTTTTGCAAAAACAAAGTACTTTCCAAAAACAACTAAAACACTCAAAAATCTGTTTTGTGATAGATCCACAAAGATAGAGCATGTGAAAATACATTTAATCAAGTACAATCACACGAATGAATATGACATTCATTGAACATAGACATGTGTGTTGTGTGTGAATATCAAAGATGAGATAGTCCTTAGTCTAATGTGAAACTTCAATGATCAATTCAATCAAGGCATACACAACTAGCACTAGATAATGTGATCCATCTCAATTATAGAAATATGCATATATGACTTCCCACAAAGGCTTGAGTACAATAACTTTGAAGCTTTTCATTTGGCTCCATGTTTGACATATCATTTGATCTATTTGAATCAATACATCTCATTTTGAGATCGATGCCTGAAATTTTTGATATTTCATTTTGATGAGTTAGCCTTTGGCTTTTTGGGCATCATACAATTTTAATTTTTGGTCACTTTCCCTTTTTCCTAGTCAAAGACATTTGCACAAAGGTACAAGGTAAAACATATTTTGAGACAAAACTCAACAATGTCGATCAATCTTTTTGGATATTCTACTGTTTATGGTTTTGCAGTTCAATATCTCTTTTTATTTGGAGGTTTACATTTGGAGAGCTCTTTTAACAAAAACAATAAAATAAAGAGTGGGAAGATATATAGACACAAGTCTATGCATGTCTCAAGATCAACAAAATCATTCACTAATCATTCATGTCAAGGTTGAAGATCTATTTACAACAGTCACAAAGATTTCAAAATTTCTCCCACAATGATATAAGTGCATAGGGAACAAGCTATGCTCGTAAATGCACAAAACCATTTGCACAAAGGTACAAGGTAAAACATATTTTGAGACAAAACTCAACAATGTCGATCAATCTTTTTGGATATTCTACTGTTTATGTGTTTTTTGGATTTTTGACACGCAAGAAGGAAAAGATTGATTAAAAACAATTAAGTAAAGACAACTAAGGCAGAAAAAAACATTAAACAAAAAAATGCTATATAGATAGCCAACAAAGAAGTGTGTGCCTTACTAACAAATTAACTCAATATAAAGTGGTGAAGCACACAGCACACAGCACACAAGAGAGTTAAGGGATTGTACCAACACCAATGGTCTTACGGAGGGATTTAAACCGTGGACCATCGAGAGGCTTCGTAAAGATGTCAGCCTTTTGATTGTCTGTGTGTATGAATTCAAAACATACAACTTTTTCTTCCACCAAATCCCGAATGAAATGATAATGTATCTCTATGTGTTTAGACTTTGAATGCTGAATTGGGTTTTTAGAGAGATTAATGGCACTGGTATTATCACAGAAAACACACATTGTATCTTGAGGAATCCCATAGTCATGAAGTAGCTTCTTCATCTAAAGGAGTTGTGTGCAGCAACTTCCAGCGGCTATGTACTCTACTTCAGCTGTAGAGAGAGACACGGAATTTTGTTTCTTGCTTATCCAAGAGACGAGATTGTTACCAAGGTAGAAGCATCCTCCTGAAGTACTCTTTCTATCATCCACACAACCAGCCTAGTCTGCATCTGAATAACCAGCAAGGCATGCATTTGAGTCCTTTGAATACCACAACCCATAATCTGGAGTTCCATTGATATATCGTATAATTCGCTTCACCACAGTTAGATGTGATTCCTTTGGAGCAGCTTGATATCTAGCACAAACACCAATGCTGAATGCAACATCCGGTTTACTAGCTGTAAGATCGAGTAGACTCCCAATGATACTCATGGGAGTGGAGGCATGCTTTTTGGAGTCTAGTCCAAACTTCTTGAAAATGTTTTTAGCATACTTTTCTTGTGACACGAATATGCCTTCCTTCTTTTGTTTGACTTGAAGACCCAAGAAAAATGTAAGTTCCCCCACCATACTCATCTCAAATTCTTTCTTCATATCCTTAGAAAATTCTATAGCCCGAAAGTAGCTCCAAATATTATGTCATCTACATATACTTGAGCCATGAGAAGGTAATTTTCATCATTCTTGACAAACAAAGTCTGGTTGGCATATCCCCTTTTGAATCCTCTTTCCAGAAGGTAATGGGTAAGCAGATCATACCAAGCTCTAGGAGCTTGTTTTAAGCCATAAAGGGCTTTCTTCAATCTCAACACATGATCAAGGAAGTGAGGATCCTCAAATCCTTTGGGTTGTTTAACAAACACTTCTTTATTCAAGTATCCATTTAGAAAAGCACGTTTTATATCAATTTGGTAGAGTTTGAAGTTCATAGTGCATGCAATAGACATAAGAATTCAAATAGACTCAAGTCTGGCCATAGGAGCGAAGGATTCATCAAAGTCTACTCCTTCTACTTGAGTGTATCCTTGAGATACTAACCGAGATTTGTTCCGGATTATCTCCCCATCTTCATCGGTCTTGTTTTTGAATATCCATTTTATGCTGATGACACGAACATTTTCAAGCCTTGGAGCAAGTTCCCACACATCATTTCTCACAAATTGATTCAGCTCTTCATGCATTGACTCAACCCAATTTTCATCTTGGAGAGCTTCTTCTACCCTTTTTGGTTCAAATTGAGCAAGGTAGTAATGGTATGTTACATGATTGGCCAAGAGTATGTTTCCTTTTCTAAGGCGAAGACCTTCATCCAAAGATCCTATAATGTTGCTATACGGATGGTTCTTAATCACTCTTAATGATGGCTTCTTTGATGTGGAGACTTCATCATTCCGAGAGATGGGAGGATGAACTTCTGGAGGAGTGAGAGGACTTGATGTTCTGGATATTGATCTTGTTTCCATTCTTGGGTTCATGGGAGTTGATTCTTCTTCCAGTGTAGGTCCTTCAACTTCTATGTCAAGAGCTTCGATCTTAACAGTGGGTTCTTTGGTGCTTGGTCTTTCTCCATCACCAACCATCTCTACCTTTGCTATGTCATCAGCAATTTTTACATTGATGGACTCCATTACTGTCTTAGTTCTCTAGTTGAAAACCCTATATGCCCGGCTTATAGTAGAATACCCAAGAAAAATGCCTTCATCACTTTTTGCATCAACTTTCCCAAGGTTCTCTCGATCATTTAGAATGTAGCACTTGCTTCCAAACACTCGGAAGTACTTTACTTTTGGCTTCTTTCCATTCCAAATCTCATAAGCGGTCTTTTTTGTTCCTGCTCAAAAAAAATTCTATTATCGATGTGACATGAGGTGTTCACAGCTTCTCCCCAAAAATTTTGAGGAATTTGCTTGTTTAGTAACATAACTCTTGCCATCTCTTGAATCACACGATTCTTCCTCTCTACCACTCCATTTTGCTGAGGAGTTTTGGGGGCTGAAAATTCCCTTTTGATTCCATTCTTTTCACAAAATGACTCAAATATTGCATTCTCAAATTCCTTGCTATGATCACTTCTTATCTTGACAATAGGAACCCCTTTCTCATTTTGTAGTCTCTTGCAAAGAGTTTCCAATTTCTCACATGCTTCTGATTTTTCTCTAAGAAATTCAACCCAAGTGTATCTTGAGAAATCATCAACAATGACCATAATGTACCTCTTTCCTCCTAGACTTTCAGTTCTTGTAGGCCCCATTAGATCAACATGAAGAAGTTCTAAACATCGTGAAGTAGCAATCACATTCACCTTGTTATGACTTGTCTTTGTTTGTTTTCCCATTTGGCATGCACCACAAATAGTCTTCTTCACCTTTCCAAACTTTGGAAGTCCCTCAACAGCTTCAAGTTTAGAGACTTTAGCTACTTGTTTGAAATTTGCATGCCCAAATCTGTGATGCCAAAGTTCCAACATGTCAACACGAGCACTTCTACAAGAAATGGGTGCCGTAGGAACTACTCCATAGCAATTATCTGTAATCCTATTTCCCTCCAAGACTTGAATCCCTTCTTCATTAATGATTATGCATCCCTTCTTTGAGAATTGAACAAGGAAATCCTCATCACATATTTGAGTGATGCTTAAGAGATTCGCCTTTAGCCCTTTTATGTATAAAACATCTTTCAATAAAGGTAATCCCGGTATCTCAATAGTCCTTTTGCTGAGAACTTGAGCATGACTCCCATCACCAAACGTTACACAGTCACCAACCTTCTCTTTGAGTGACTTAAACAGTGATTTATCACTTGTCATATGCCAAGAACAGCCATTATCAAGATACCATAAGCATGAATTAAATACCTTCAATGAGGTGTGCACAAATAAACAAGCATGAGACAAACATTCTTGACCTTCAAACAGAAATTTATCTTCAATTTTCATGCTTCTGTTAGACTGAATTTTCTTTTTCAGATTATCAACCATCTCACACAATATTCTATTTTTTCTTTTGTACTTCTTAATCAAAGAGTTAGATTCAGATAGGCTATTGTGTAAGATGTGATTCTTATTCTCAAAATATTTTAGCATATGAACAAACATCCTAGCATGTTTCTTTGTTTTTAATAACTCTAAGAGTTCATTGATAGGACACCCTTCAAACACACTCATAGAGTCATTATCACAAACACTTAAACCACAATTCAACATGGTCTTTTCTATAGCTGCATCCATAGCAATAGGGTCTAGGATCGCACTTAGGTAATTAAAGCCCAGCAAGTGCACCTGCTCTGATACCAAATGAAAGTTCAATAAGTGTATAAAACACCTTGAACGTTTAGACCCCCAATTTACAAATTACCAATTCAAGCTTAATATCAAACAATTAATGTGTGGAAAATGAACATAAGCTTAATACAGAATTGATAAACAATCTAAACCAAATAAAGTCACATCCACAGCAGAAATTAAATGGAAAAGATTAAGGGAAGAGAGATGCAAATACAAGGACAACACTCGATGTGTTATCGAAGAGAAAACCGAAGCCCTCGGCGTAAAACCTCTCCGCCACCCTCCAAGCGGTAAACAATCCACTAAAGAATGTAGTTAGGATACATGAACAGCAGAAGACCCTCCAAGCCCTCCAATGTGACTCTTCAGCTTCTAGTATGCTTGGCACGTGTGCAACTTCTGGCGTCTTGCAAGCCGCGAGCCACCTGCGAGATCCAGTCGCGAGTCCCTGCTTCTTTGCACAATCTTGAGCATTTCTTCACACTCTCTCACACATTACCCTTACATGATTCCCACCTAAATACAGGGTTACTAATTGCTAAAATATAAGCAAATTTGGCACGGAATAAAGCCAACAAGATGGTTGATAAAATTCAACTTTACAAGAATAAATAATCAAAATAAATATATAAATAAGTATGAGGGTCTCTTGTTCAAATCATTCAAAATTCCCATTTAGTAGAAAAGAAATATATAGAAATCCGTCGCATCTAATATTAAAATTAAAATTGATTGATGGTCATTTTTAATTTATATATTCTAATCTAACTATATAGTTACTGTAGGGTCACGATTTTGGGCCCAAGCCCAAGAAGAATGGGGTCTTGGTCCAATGAGCCCAAAACAATGAATTTGTAGAGAATGGGTCAAAGAACTAGATCCTAGCGGATTGGACAACGGTTAGTATTGGGCTATACAACGATTAAACACAAATAAAACGCATTGATATCCATAGATTTTCAGTCCGAGGAGGGTAAATGATAATATATTGATCACCGTCAAATATTATGACAGTTTGGATTGCTACAGTATGCAGTCTCTCTTTTTTCTCCTCTTCTCCTTCTTGGGGATTTCTCTCATTATATAGCATTTTTGGAGCTATCTTGATCCTGCACTTGTTGATCATCTGAGTCCCTATTTGAGTGTCTGTCCCATCAGACACCCTTCTTCAGCCTTCTGTGAGTTGTGGTGGCTAAGACAGCATTGTTCAGAGGTCCTCTCCACATAAATACGGCCAGAAAAATAGTTGCAATGCATTTAATGTGGTGGTAGCAGCTTTTCCTCAGATATTTTGCATTTCCTTCTTCCTCGCGGGTTTATGAGGCACGTTCCTATTGCTAGTGCCTATTGGAGGATCCTTCTAATTGCCAGAGTGCACATTTGAGCTACATTCATCACGTCTGAGGAGGCATTCCTCCTTGGATCCTCCTCCAAATATTCCTTGCCTATGAGAGCTAAATTGGAAATTCCTTTAGCAACCATTTCCTCTCCTCGGACTTGTCAATTGTCCCGGGTGAGGCCCAAAGCCCATTACATGATTTGGAGTCTTTGCCCCTATAGTTACTACAACAAAAGAAAAGAGAGAATGTTGCAGATAATTTACTAATTATGGAAGGTATGACCTGTTTAAAATCTACATAATAAAAAATTGCTTACAATATTTTTCTTTTTAAACCTACATAATTGACATGATCCCAAATGAAAGGAGAGAATAAAAAACGTAAAATTATAAATAAATCAAATTATGCTTGTATAAATTACAAGAAAGAAAAACAATTTATGCAATGTTAGTTTTTTGTATAAATATATTTGCATGGTACTAATTAAAAAAATATAGGCTAAAATGCAAAAATCACCCTTTAATTTTCACAATTTTTCATTCCAGTCCTATAAGTTTGGGTTTTGTCATTTCAGTGCTCTAATTTTCACTCCTTCCCAATTAAGTCATTCGTTAATGTGCTGTTAGTTTTTGTCGTTAACTTTTTTATATTAATTTTTTTTTCTTAATTTTAGAAAAAAACATTAATTAAAAAAAAAATCAATTAGAAGACCCGCACCTGAATAACAAAATTGAACCTCACCCTAATCTAAGAAAACCGAGAATGAGAAAGAGGCAAAAGAGAGAGAGAGAGTAAGAGATCTAGAAGAGGAAAGAGAGATCTCAAAGTTAGGTTGTTTCTGTTCATCGACGTAACAAAGAAATTTTAATTCTTTTAGTCTAAAACACTAAAGTTGGGTTGATCCTTTCCAAAACATCTTTGTTTTACTATTAACATTTGCAACTTGGGTTTTGTGATTGTTCCTTTGATTTTTGCTTCTTCTCATTGATCATTGGTGTATATGATATTTTGCCAATATTGTTGTTCGCCTTTTGACTAGACATGGCAAAACGGGCGAGTCGGGTCGGGTTTGGGTCGGGTTAATCGAGTCACGGGTCAAAATGGGTCAATTGGGTCACATGTCGAGTTGGGTCGCGGAACGGGTCGAGTTGACCCGTATTTTTCAAACAAGTTTTTTTTTTTGGAAATAGATGCAATCTGTCAATTGTTTTTGAGTTTTTTTAATTGTGATTAGATTCTCATTGGTGATATTGTTACCACTTACCAATTTCCACTAAACACTTGATACTCAAATTTGATGCAACTCTTATTCCAGCTTTTTAGAAGCTAATCTTGGTATAATTTTCAATCTGTTTAAAGTAGGAAGAGAAAATGAAGGTCGCAGAAAAACTATAATTGAGTACATAACATATTAAGTAAAGAAGAATAAGTAAATATTTTATAAGAATTACACCTCAATCTACTCAATGTTGGTAGACGTGGCAAAACGGGCAGGTTGGGTCGGGTTCAGGTTGGGTCAATCGGGCGTAGGTCAAAACAGGTCATTTTTAAACGGGTCAATCGGGTTGCAAGTCAAACAGGTCGGGTCAAAAAATTTTGACTCGTTTTGCCATGTCTACTTTTGACAGCATTGTGTGCTATTGTGTGAATTTTTTTTGAAAAGGTGGCCTTCTCATTGATTGGAACGTTCTAGGAGGGAACATTCCTCTAATTGGCTCTTTTTTTTTAATTAATAAATAAATTTAAAAAATAAAAGCTAACGGCATAAACAAACAGCACATTAATGAAAGACTCAATTGGGAAAGAATAAAACTTAAAGAACTGAAATGACAAAACACAAACTTATAGGACTAAAATAAAAAATTGTGAAACTTGGAGAGGACCAAAATGACCAATAACACTTTTGGCCAAAATATTTTGCAATCACTGTTTTAAAAATATATAAGAATCTACCACTATTTTGTAACTCAAGTTCCTCAAATTCGAGTTTGGCACATTACTCGAATTCCATTAAAAATAGTCACTATGACACTTGTTGAGGTGGACTTTTTTAATATAAAAATTTCGTGTTACTCGAGCTCCAGAAACTTGAGTAGTGTTGATGGTAACAAATTCACAAATATTGAAGAGAAGTTTTATGAATTTTTGTCATCTTCATCGTTGTCATCTTCATCGTTGTCATCCTCACCGTCCGATTCCACTGCTTCGGACCCAAAACCAATTCCACCGTCACGTGACCTATCACCGTCTGATTCCACTGCTTTGGACCCAAAACCAATGGCGGCGACGGAATGGGAGTGTGGATCGTTTGACTTGGAGAGGACATGATCACGTGAAGATGTTTTCCTTTTCGGTCTTTACCGACACTGAGATTTAGAGAACATTTTCTGTCAAAATAAGGATAAGGAAGGAAAGCATTTGACTTGGAAGGAGCTCGTGAAAGCATTTCAATCAAATTGTGGGTTTAGGTGGTGAATTAATTTCTCACCTGACATCCACTAATTTGGTTAACAAGTGTATGGGATAGGCACCATTTGTCATTCATGCACTGATTTGAAATCAAAATTTTTTCCAATAATTTTCCTGCTTTTACTTGAATCCAGAGATTCATTGGGAGCTCCGACTCTACGTTAAAATTTTTAAAGAACTCGAGTTTTATATTATAAATTTATAACTTCAATGAGCTCCGACTCTATGTTAAAATTTTTAAAGAACTCGAGTTTTATATTATAACTTCCAAATTAAAAAATGCCACAATAGCATTTGTCATCCATGACCTATTTGATATTTAAATTTTTTCCAATAATTTTCCTGCCTTTTTACTCTCCAAATTAAAAAATGCCACAATACTCTCCAAATTAAAAAATGCCACAATAGCATTTGTCATCCATGCCCTATTTGATATTTAAATTTTTTCCAATAATTTTCCTGCTTTTTTACTTGAATCGAGAGATATATTAGGAGCTCCAATCTTTATTAAAACTTTTAAAGAATTAGAGAACTCGAGTTTTATATTATAACAAACTCGGCTCGGCTTCCAAGTGGAATTTTTAATTTTTTTTTAAAAATGCCACCATGGCACTCAACAATAGCGGGTGCCCTGGAACATTTTTGAGCTTCACGAACTCAGTTCCTAATTAGTGTGGTCTGCAAAATATTTGGCCACTTAGAGCTATCATAGAACAAATTATGTGCAAGTTTAGATTTACAGATTATTAAAGGCGAAAAGCACATTTTCATCCCTACATTTTTAGACGATTCTCATTTTAGTCCCTAGATTTTATTTTTACCGCTTTTAGTCCTTATTTTTAAAAACACGTTCTATTTTGGTCCCTATCGTCATCTCTGTAACGGAAATATCCTATGTGGCGGATGGGATACACTGTTGGCATATAAAGTGCTTACATGACCATTAAAATAATAATAAAAAGTTTTAATTAACATTTAAAAACTCCATGTCAGCATTTAAAATGAATTTAAAATGAAAACCATTTTCTTTTTAAATTTGTCAATTTTAAAAATAAAATAAAATAATTTAAAACATATGAATAGGTTTTCTTACAACTCTCTCTAATCTCAGATTCTCATTAGATGCCTCTAATCTCAGACTTCCTCCCTCTCACCTCTAATCAAAACCATCTCAGATTTTTACACCTCAACTTCCGTTTCTTGATCTCACACTCTCTCTCTCTCTCAGTACCCCTTGGTCGAAGCTCCCACCGTTCATCTCCTTTAATCGCTGCCGCCATTGCAGCTATCAAGTTGGTAAGATCCTTCTAGTCAATGGGTTCGGCAAGGTTCACAGGTGGTGGGATCGGTAAGGTTCATCGGTGGTGGGTTCGGCAAGGTTTACAGGTGGTGGGTTCGGCAAGGTTCACAGGTTGTGGGATCGGTAAGGTTTATCGGTGGTGGGTCAGTTTTTGGGTCGTATGTGGTGTGTGGTATGGGCTTCCAGCAGATCTGAAGGCCCACGTTTTCCTCTCCTCCTCACTTTCTCATCTCACCCTCTCCATCTTAGGATTGAATTTGAAGAGTGTGAGAGTGTCTTTTTCGGGATACTCAGGCCCAAGGATCCCGAGCCTGAATGAAAAAGAAAGAGGGGATTTGGTGGACTGGGCCTTGACTCACCGCAGCTAAGTGGCTGTTTAAGAATCAAGTGAATACAGAGAAAATGCTCCTGACAAAAAAGAAAAGATGACAAACAGGGATATCGAGGAGTGCCAGAGATTAACAACGTAAGCTCAAAAAAAAAAAGCAGGATTAGCAAAACAATAAAAGAGAAATATTGTGGGGATCCCGGGAACAATATTTGATTAAAGCATCATCTATTCGATCACAACAAGCTTACTAGGACGTGATACAAGGTCCAATCAAGCTCAAAAATTGCAGCCTTGAATGGCTATTTCAGCCTTCAAAACTTGCGAAGTTTGATTCTCGTTGGATCCGAGTATGTGCCATAGTTGCTTTTACAGGATATCGGGAAGAAATATTTGTTTTTCCCTTGATATTTTCTTTCTGCCTAAACTTTCTGATAATTTTCTAGAGAATCTCTTCTTTCTCTTATGTTTCTGTTCCCCCCTTTTCTCGCTGTTTTCTTCACAACCCATCCTCTCCTTTTATAGTGGAGTTTTCTGGACGTCTTGGGGAACCGTTGGTTCCCCTGTTTTGGTCTTTTGCAAACAGAGTTCGTTCTGTCTTTATCATCTCGGTAAGTCCCCTTTTCCGTTTTCATTCATTCTTTCCTTTTCTTGGTTCTGGTTTCTTTGAAAGCTTCTGGTCGGCCATCCTCTTTGGGGCGTGCTGAGGTATGCCCTATCTCGGCATCCTCACTTCTGGTGTCTTTTACTTTTCCGTTTCTTTCCTATTTGGGCGGAATCCTGTTCTGCTCTTTTGAAATCGCTTTTGTTAACATTCTTCTTCCTTGTTTTGGTTCCCCGACGCCTTTTCTGTCTGTGCCATGAAGGGTCACTTGCGTCCTTTTGTTTTTTTCTTTGTTTTCCTTTCTATCGATCTGTCCTGGTCTTCTTTTTTCTTCGCGCTTGTTGATGGTGCCCGAGGATCCTTGCGCCTTGTATTTTGCTGTGATGTTCTCTCTTTTTCTTCTTTGGTCGCTTTTCCTTTTCTGGGCTTCGGGATCCTCAGGGCCTTTTGTATAATCCCTTTGGACTTGTTCTCTTCTTTTTTTTTTTTCTTCTGGGCTTGACTTACTCGTTCTTGGGCTTAGCTTATTCTTTCTTGGGCTTATTTTACTGTGAATTTTTTAGACCTCAACATTTAGCCCCCCGAGCTCGTGGGTTGCCTGAAGCCCACGCGTGAGTGATTTAGGTTTCCTTAGGTTTTTGTGGTATCCCCCTTTTCAACCTCTACTGGGTTTCCTTCCTATTTACTTGGGATCCCGGCTCTTTTCTGCTGCTTCTAGTCACCTCTCTTTCTCTCTTTTTTTTTTTGCGTGTTGTATTCCCTTATTCTTTCGCAGCTTCCTCTTTATACGGGACGTGGCAGTTGGGTATTTGAGGTGAAACTCCTCTACCCACTTTCCTCGTTTCCCGTTACTCCTCATTAATAACTGCTGTAATTCCTACTTCAAATTAAATTCTTTGGCAACTGGCGCGTCTTTTCATAAACTGTTTTCCCTAACTGCTATTTGCGCCTTTATTGTAGCCGTTTCTTCTCATCACTTTGCTTCTCTGGGTTATTTTGCTCTCTGTGTTTTCTCTTTCTTTTCTCTTCCTCTCCGTTACTCTGGTCTTCCCTTTTTTGCACCTTCAATTTCTTTCCTTCTCACAGTGTGAGTTTCCATGGCTTCTTCTTCTTCTCGGAAAAGGAGAGAGCGCACTCCCAGTCCTTCTGAGGGTGAAGGTTCTTCTGGTTCTGCTCCAAGCGATTCTCATGAGGTTGTTGGGCGTCCAGCCTTTCCTCTACGGGATCCTTGGTATGCTCCCAGTTTATTTTTTCCTCATATTTCTCATGGTGAGGCTCCTCCATCCCCTCACGTTTGGCTATTTTCTGGCCAAGCGGGTTTCGCCGGTTCCGCCCAGGTTCCTGACCCTAGAGAGATTTTTGATCTCCAGATCAGACAAGGAATCCGAGAGGCGGTTCCTATTTTCTTCGATTTTGTGGCGGGGAAGATTCAGGGTTGGCCCATATGGGTAGACAAGGAACTGTCTGATGCTGAGTTTGTGGGTCGTTTGGAGCGCGCCGGCATCCTAAAGGCAGTGGCTATTTCCAGAAACCTTGAGGGTTTCAGAGACGCCAAAGGGCTCAGGCATCTGGTACGTCGTTGGTGTCCTTCCCTTCTGAAAGTTCAAAAACGTGTACAAAAACACTTTTGAACGTTTAGACCCCAAAAACCAATTTAATCAACACATGCAATATGTTAAACAACTAGTGTGCGGAAACTTAACATATGTTATAACATGGAATTGATTAAACAACTATCTAAGCCACATCAAAATAAACCACAGCAGATTAATGTAAAGGCAGAGATAGAGAGGAAGGAAGATGCAAACACAGCGATAACACCAGATATGTTATCGAAGAGGAAACCGAAGACCTCGGCGAAAAACCTCTCCGCCGCCCTCCAAGCGGTAATCAATCCACTAGAAAATACAGTTGGGATACAAGGACAGCAATAGACCCTCCAAGCCTAATCTACCCAATGCACCTAAGCCCTCCAAGCTTCTTGCTCCAACGAGGTTGCGCCGAACCTTTTTCTTTTCTAGCTTTCCGGATTCCGCTACTACACCGTAGCATCAACCAATGAATATTGGCTCCTTCCTAACTGCTTCCCAGAACTCCAAACGACTGTCTCACAGAGATGATAATGGTGAGAACCAGGTTTGGTATAAAGGCCTCTCAAGGATTTGACAATGGAGAGGAAGAGAGTGAGGGATTTTGATGAGACTCTAAGGTAGAGATTGTGGGTAAAACAATCTGGTTTTTCTTTAGGGTTTCTCTCTCAAAATTCTCTCTGGAAGCTCTCTTTCAATCGTGGGTTAAAAGGGTATTTATACTGAAGAGGAGTGGAATGCGAAACGTCAGGTTTTTCCAAAACAGGGGTGGCTCGCGGCTTGACCTCGCGGCTTGACTAAGTCGCGAGTTCCAGTCGCGAGTTAACCGTATGGCCAGTTGTCCTGTTTTGTCCTGTAGTGCTCCAGCTAGCATGACTGTTCATCTTCCAGCATGCTTGGCACGTGTGCAGATTCTGGCGGGTTGAAGCCGCGAGTCCAGTCGCGAGTCCCAGCCGCGACTCTCTGTTTTCTTGCACACTCTTGAGCAATCTTCACACTATCTCACTCACTACCCTTACAACAATCCCACCTAAATACAGGGTTACTAAATGCTGAATTACAAGCAAATTTGGCACGGAATAAAGCCAATTAGATGGTTGAATAAATTCAACCTTACAATCTCCCCCTTTGGCTATTCCGTGACAAAACCCTAAAACAGACTCTAGACTTAACATGTGAGTTGGGAACAGTTGATCAAAACTCACTCACACCTAATTCTAGAAGCTGTGAAGCACTTGAATCATATGAACATAAACTCCTGAAACACAACAATACACCATGATCATTGTAAGCAGAAAATTATTAATGCATATGAAACAGGCAAAAAGAGATCAAGCATAAGATGGAGTTAATGAACAAACCATGGCTTGATCAACCAAGTGAACACCACAAGGTAGTGATCACAGTGTTCATTCACACTTGGAATGAACACAAAGACATACAAGTTAACAAGCACAAGGCAAGACACTTGTATGCTCAACACTCAACCAATGCATAGCACACAAGGCATATGCATCTAGGAACAATCCTACAAGGGCACAAGAGTGACAGTATATAAACCACAATGCTGAACATTTAGATTTAAAATACTGATTTCACATAGCATAAAGGCTGCACTTAAGCATGATACATACCACAAGGCCTACAAACTATGCATAAAACATAAACCCTCAAAGCTTACAAAAGCATATGGGTACAAACCAACAAATACCTGAATAACAGTTTTACAAAACATAATATATCAACTTAAAGAGAAGAAGGAAACAAAACAAAAAAAATAAAGACACTCCCCCTTAGATAGTGACACTCCCCCTTAGGGTAATATCCTCCCCCTCTGATTATGCCTATCACTCCCCCTTTTTGTCATGGAATAGGCTAGTCATCCTCTTCTAGTTTTCTCCGAATCTGATCCAACTGAGTCTGAAGAGAAGTAAACTTCATGTCCCATCGGTTGCTTTGATGGTGTAGAGAAGCAGTGAGTCCAGACATCTTTGTATTCACCTCGTGGACAGAGGAAACAATGCGATCAAGTTTCTCATCGAGGGAGAGATTGCTGAACTGAGAGTCACTGTGAGATGCAGAAGTGTCTGGTTTGGCTCTCTTCCGACTATGTCCAACACTTGCATTGTATGTACGCATGTTGATCGGACTCGGTTTGGGGATAGGAGACTCATCAGCCGTTGGATAGATCCCCTTGAGCTTCAAGATCCGTGAAATGAGACTGCAGAAAGGAATGCAGATCCGAGACTCACTGCGAAGAACCGTTTTGCGCAGAACATGAAAGATGTGAGCACAAATGTCAATTTCTTCATCAGAAACCAGATCATGAAGAAACAAAGCTCGTCCGAGATTCATATACCCAGTACTGGACAAAGGGTACAAATTGTGAAACATCACAATTGTAAGCACTCGCAGTTTCGGAGAAAGGGAGGAAACACTGATGGATTTTCCATTTGGCGAGAATTCCAAGTCTTGACCAAGACTTTGTTTTAGAAGCTCCTCATCAGGACATAGATCGTCATAGACCGGTGAATGACGAAAAATTGGTCTGTTAATGTGAAGAATTTCTGCCAGGTATGTAGGAGAGACAGAAAAGCTCTTTTGCCGAACCCAGCACTTAAGTTCATCTCCCTCCACAAGTGCATTAGCATAAAATTCTTTAACCAACTCGTCATACACGATATCCGGATCCGAGAGAAGGTAATTCCAATCCTTGTGAGCAAAGCATATCGGGATGTCAGTGTTATGAAGGGAAGGCAGATCCACCGCTCTCTCTAGTAGTGGTGTGGCATGAAGAAAGAAGTTCTCATATGACTGATATGCTGAATAGGATCTGAACTTATTGGGATCGAATCGCTGTGATGAAGAGCGAGTCACTTTCGGGAGAGGTGTGTCTTCATCAACATCAATTACGGGTTCCTTCCCTTTGGAAGAACCTCCTTTCACAGCAGCCTTTTTGAATGGAGACATGACCAGTCTGTATTATAAACAAGGGAAATGACAAAAAACACAATCCAACAGACTATATCAGCAGAGGGTTAGTGAAAATGTAGGAACAATGAGGAAACCCTAACAGCTGGATGAGTATGGTCAGAAAGTAACAATGAGGGACACCAAAGGCCCAAATTAGAACTACACAGTAGAGAGATCAAGTATGCCCACAAAAACAGCTGTAAAGGGACCAAAAACAACACCACATCAACAAGATACCACACAAGATCAAAGTGAAATATGATAGCAACAACAGATCAGACAAAAATTAGCTAACCCTAGCTAAGCACATGATAAAGAACACAACCAATCAAAAGAAATTAGCTCAAAGACCAGAAGAACAGGTAACAATAAGTTAACGAAGACATCACAAAACCCATCACAAAATCACACTCAAAAGAGAATAATCCAGAGGGAAAACCATAACAACAGGAAAATTAGAGTGCAAGACAAGGAACCATACCTGTGAGTCGACGATTTTTAGCTGAGAAGAAGCAAACAATGGAGAACGACAATGGAGGCACGGTGAGAAAGGGAAAGTGCAGAAGAAAAAGACAATGAACAGTCACAAAAAAAAATCGAGGGAAAACAGAAAATTTTAAAAACTGCCCCTGTATGTCCAAAACACGCGATTTTCGCGACTGAGACAAGTCGCCACACAGTCGCCAGAATAAGCCGCCAAAGAACACAAAAACAAAAGTTTGAAAAATTTTTCTAAGTGTTTTTCGCGACTGGAAGGTCTACCCGCGAGTGAGTCGCGAGCTGAGTCGCGAAAATCTCTGAGTGAATCTCGCGACTGGACCTTCCACTCGCGAACAAGTCGCCAAAACTGACCAGCGAAGATGCGACTGAGTCTCGCGACTTGACATACCCGCGACTGAGCCGCCAAAACAGGGCAAAAACTGGATTTTTGAAAAATTTCAGATTTTTCAGCAAAACACTTTCCAAAAACACCTAAAACACTCAAAAATCTTTTTGTGCTTGAATTAACAAAGATTGAGCATGTGAAAACACATTTTATCAAGTACAATCACACAAATGAATATGGCATTTATCAAACATAAACTTGTGTGTTGTGTGTGGATAACAACAATGAAATAGTCCTTTGTCTAATGTGAAGCTTCAATGATCAATTCAACCAAGGCATACACAATTAGTACTAGATCATGTGACCAATCTCAATTATAGAAATATGAATATATGACTTCCCACACAACTTGATAACATAACTTGGAGCTTTTCATTTGACTCCACTTTCAACCATAGCATTTGATCTTTTGAGGCAATCATCTCTCATTGTGAGAGGTATAGACAACATTTTTCTTTGAAGAACAGGCCTTTGGCCCTTTTGAAAGAAATTTCACTTTTGATATAAGGTCGCTTACCCTTTTTCCTAGTCAAATACTAGAATGTGCGACAGGCTTTTGCAGCTCAATATCTCTTTTCATTTGGAGAGTTACATTTAGTGAGCTCTTTTTAGCAAAACAAAAAAATAAAAAATGGGAAGAGATATAGACACAAGACTATGCATGTTTCAAGATCAACATAACCATTCACTAATCATTCATGACAAGTTTGAAGATCTATTTACAACAATCACATAGATTTCAAGATTTTTCCCAAAGTGATATGAGTGCATGAAAACAAGCAATGCTCGACAATGCACAAAGCCATTAGCACAAAGGTACAAGGCAAAAGGAGTTTTAAGACAAAACTCAACAAAGTCAATCAAGCTTTTTGATTCTCAAATTTTTTATGTGAATTTTGGATTTTTGACTCAAGAAACAAAAAGGAATGAAACAACCACAAACATAACCATCAGCAAACACAAAAGAACAAGCAAGCAAGAAACAAGTTGCAAAAAAAAAAATGTGTGTGCTCCAACACATACAGATATAAAAACAATGAAGCACACAACACACAAGAGAGTCAAGGAATTGTACCGACACCAATGGTCTTACGGAGTGATTCAAACCGTGGACCATCGAGTGGCTTGGTGAAGATATCCGCCTTTTGATTGTCAGTGTGTATGAACTCAAGACACACAACTTTTTCCTCTACCAAATCCCGAATGAAATGGTACCGTATCTCTATGTGTTTGGATTTTGAATGCTGAACAGGATTTTTGGAAAGATTGATGGCACTGGTGTTGTCACAGAAGACACACATCGTTTCTTGAGGAATTCCATAGTCATGAAGTAATTTCTTCATCCAAAGAAGCTGAGTGCAGCAACTTCCAGCAGCTATGTACTCTGCTTCTGCAGTAGATAGAGACACTGAATTCTGCTTTTTGCTCATCCATGAAATAAGATTGTTACCAAGATAAAAACAGCCGCCTGAAGTGCTTTTCCGATCGTCTACACTTCCAGCCCAGTCAGCATCCGAATACCCAGCAAGACACGCATTTGAGTCTTTTGAATACCACAGACCATAGTTTGCAGTACCACTCACATATCGAATGATTCGCTTAGCAGCAGTCAGATGAGATTCCTTCGGATTAGCTTGGTACCTGGCACAAACGCCCACACTGAAAGCAATGTCCGGTCTACTTGCTGTAAGGTAGAGCAAACTTCCAATGATGCTCCTATACAACGTGGGACTTACTTCAACTCCTGATGAATCCACATTCAGTTTAGTGGCAGAGCTCATGGGAGTGGAGGCATGTTTTTTGGAGTCTAGGCCAAACTTCTTGACAATATTTCTGGCATACTTCTCTTGAGATACAAATATACCCTCCTTCTGTTGTTTGACTTGAAGACCCAAAAAGAATGTGAGCTCCCCCACCATGCTCATTTCAAACTCCTTCTTCATCTCCTCAGAAAATTCAGTAGCACGATCTTCGATAGTTGCTCCAAACACTATGTCATCAACATAGACTTGTGCCACAAGGAGATAATCTTCATCATTTTTGACAAATAGAGTTCGATCAGCATACCCTCTCTTGAAACCTCTATCTAGAAGATAATGTGTAAGACGGTCGTACCAGGCTCTAGGCGCTTGTTTTAAACCATATAGTGCTTTCTTTAATCTTAATACATGATCTGGAAAATGAGGATCCTCAAATCCTTTTGGTTGCTCAACAAAAACCTCTTCATTTAGATATCCATTCAGAAACGCACACTTAACATCCATTTGATAAAGTTTGAACTTCAAGGTGCACGCAATGGACATGAGGATTCGAATGGATTCGAGTCTTGCCACCGGAGCAAATGATTCATCAAAATCCACCCCTTCTACTTGTGTGTAGCCTTGAGCCACCAATCGAGACTTGTTTCGAATTATCTCCCCATCTTCATCAGTTTTGTTTTTAAAAATCCACTTTGTGCCTATAACATGAACGTTCTCAGGCCGTGGAGCAAGTTCCCACACGTCATTTCTCACAAACTGATTCAACTCGTCATGCATTGATTCAACCCAATTCTCATCTAGAAGAGCCTCTTCAACCCTCTTTGGTTCAAACTGTGCAAGATAACAGTGATATGTTACATGATTGGCTAGCAGAATATTTCCTTTCCTGAGGCGAAGACCGTCATCAAGTGATCCTATGATATTACTTTCCGGATGATTCTTGAGAATTCTTGAGGAAGGCCTTTTTGAAGTGGAAACTTCATCACTACGAGAGATAGGAGGATGAACTTCTGGTGGAGTAAGAGGACTTGAAGTTCTAGACATCGATCTCGTTTCCCTTCTTGGGTTGATGGGAGTCGATTCTACTTCTGGTATAGGTTCTTCACCTTCTATATCCAAAGCTTCTACCTCAACATCAGGCTCTTCGGTGCTCGGCCCTTCTACATCATCAATCATTTCCACCTTAGGTAAGGCATCATCAATCTTGACATTTATGGATTCCATCACAGTCTTTGTTCTCTTGTTGAACACTCTATATGCTCGACTTGTAGTAGAGTAGCCAAGAAAAGTACCCTCATCACTTCTTGCATCAAACTTCCCAAGATTCTCTCGATCATTTAAGATATAACATTTACTTCCAAATACCCGGAAATACTTCACTTTAGGCTTCTTCTCATTCCATATCTCATATGCAGTCTTCTTTGTACCAGCTCGAAAGAAAATCCTATTGCCAATGTGACACGAGGTGTTGACAGCTTCTCCCCAAAAGTTTTGAGGTATTTGCTTATTCAGCAACATGACTCTTGCCATCTCCTGAATCACACGATTTTTTCTCTCTACCACTCCATTTTGTTGTGGAGTTTTGGGAGCTGAAAACTCTCTTTTAATACCACTCTTTTCACAGAAGGACTCGAATCTTGCATTCTCAAATTCTCTCCCATGATCACTTCTAATCTTGGCTATTGGAATCCCCTTTTCATTTTGTAGTTTCTTGCACAGAATCTCTAGCCTCTCACAAGCTTCTGATTTTTCTCTAAGGAATTCAACCCAAGTGTATCTTGAGTAGTCGTCCACAATGACCATGATATATCTTTTTCCCCCTAGGCTTTCAGTTCTGGTGGGCCCCATCAGATCAACATGAAGTAGCTCCAAGCAACGAGAGGTGGCTATCACATTTACCTTGTGATGGCTGGCCTTAGTTTGCTTCCCCATTTGACATGCACCACAAATGGTCTTCTCTACTTTTCCAAACTTAGGAAGTCCCTCAACTGCTTCAAGTTTGGAGACTTTGGCGACTTGTTTGAAGTTGGCATGCCCAAATCTGTGATGCCACAGCTCCAACATATCGACCCGAGCACTTCTACATGATATTGGTGCCGTGGGAACTATTCCATAACAATTATCCGTAGTCCGATTTCCTTCCAAAACCTGAATCCCCTCTTTATTGATGATCAAACATCCTTTCTTGGAGAATTGTACCAGAAAGTTGTCATCACAAATTTGAGTGATGCTCAGCAAATTTGCCTTCAGCCCCTTTATGAACAACACATCTTTCAACAGAGGCAAACCGGGTATCTCAATGGTTCCTTTGCCTAGGACTTGAGCATGGCTTCCATCCCCAAAGGTCACATAGTCACCCACCTTTTCTTTGAGTGACTTAAACAGTGACTTATCCCCTGTCATATGGCGAGAACACCCACTATCAAGATACCACAGACAAGCATTAAACACCTTTAAAGAGGTATGCACAAATAGGTTCACATGAGACAGACACTCTTGACCTTCAAACACAAACTCATCATCAGGTTTCATGCTACTTTTAGATTGATTTTTCATTTTCAGATTCTCAATCATTTCACACAACATTCTATTCTTTCTTTTATATTTCTTAATCAATGATTTTGATTCAGATATGCTACTGTGTAAGACAAGATTCTGATTCTCAAGAAATTTCAGCATGTGAACAAAAACTCTAGCATGTTTCTTAGTTTTTAATAACTCTACAAGGTCATCAGTAAGACACCTTTCAGTCATGTGCATAGAGACATTTTCACAAATACTTGAGCTACAATTCAACATGGTATAAACAAGAACAGCAACCACAACACAGGGGTCTAGGATCACACAAATGGTAATGACACCAAACAGCTGTGTACCCGCTCTGATACCAATTGAAAGTTCAAAAACGTGTACAAAAACACTTTTGAACGTTTAGACCCCAAAAACCAATTTAATCAACACATGCAATATGTTAAACAACTAGTGTGCGGAAACTTAACATATGTTATAACATGGAATTGATTAAACAACTATCTAAGCCACATCAAAATAAACCACAGCAGATTAATGTAAAGGCAGAGATAGAGAGGAAGGAAGATGCAAACACAGCGATAACACCAGATATGTTATCGAAGAGGAAACCGAAGACCTCGGCGAAAAACCTCTCCGCCGCCCTCCAAGCGGTAATCAATCCACTAGAAAATACAGTTGGGATACAAGGACAGCAATAGACCCTCCAAGCCTAATCTACCCAATGCACCTAAGCCCTCCAAGCTTCTTGCTCCAACGAGGTTGCGCCGAACCTTTTTCTTTTCTAGCTTTCCGGATTCCGCTACTACACCGTAGCATCAACCAATGAATATTGGCTCCTTCCTAACTGCTTCCCAGAACTCCAAACGACTGTCTCACAGAGATGATAATGGTGAGAACCAGGTTTGGTATAAAGGCCTCTCAAGGATTTGACAATGGAGAGGAAGAGAGTGAGGGATTTTGATGAGACTCTAAGGTAGAGATTGTGGGTAAAACAATCTGGTTTTTCTTTAGGGTTTCTCTCTCAAAATTCTCTCTGGAAGCTCTCTTTCAATCGTGGGTTAAAAGGGTATTTATACTGAAGAGGAGTGGAATGCGAAACGTCAGGTTTTTCCAAAACAGGGGTGGCTCGCGGCTTGACCTCGCGGCTTGACTAAGTCGCGAGTTCCAGTCGCGAGTTAACCGTATGGCCAGTTGTCCTGTTTTGTCCTGTAGTGCTCCAGCTAGCATGACTGTTCATCTTCCAGCATGCTTGGCACGTGTGCAGATTCTGGCGGGTTGAAGCCGCGAGTCCAGTCGCGAGTCCCAGCCGCGACTCTCTGTTTTCTTGCACACTCTTGAGCAATCTTCACACTATCTCACTCACTACCCTTACAACAATCCCACCTAAATACAGGGTTACTAAATGCTGAATTACAAGCAAATTTGGCACGGAATAAAGCCAATTAGATGGTTGAATAAATTCAACCTTACACCTTCATACTTTTTTCTTTTCTACTGGTGAATTGACAATCACCTTGGAGGATGTGGTTAATAACTTCCTCCTCCCGGTGTTTGGTGAAGAAAATCCCTTTGATATTGATCTTTCTAGTGAGGATCTTGTGGTAGAAGAGAAATTATTTAGTCATTTTGGTGGTCGCTCCGCCTCTCCTGGTGGGAAGCCAGCTAGGATGGGGAGATGGGTGATGACCCTCTCTCGTGAAAAGGATAAAGAAGTGAGGTGGGCCGGTTTCCTGGCCTTCTGGCTTAGTAAATTTTTGTTTAGTGAGTTCCCTGGGTACGGAGTCAAGTCTTCACTTTTTCCGTTGGCAATCAAATTGGCTCGAGGTACCCAATATCCTTTGGCCCCTCTGTTTTTGGGTCACGTTTATTCTCAACTGGACCAGCTTCACGGAGATGAGGCTGAGGGTGACTCCTGCTATGTGATTACTTCATCCCTTCACTGTGCCATTCTTCAGATTTTCATGTGGGATCGTTCCGCAGCTACCTTGGCTAAGTGTAGAAATTTGAAGTTTGTGAAGGACAAGTTCCAAGGATCCCCCGACATAGTGAAGGGTCTTTGTGGCAATTCTACTGATGCCTTTCCCATTATTTTCCGTTGGATTAGCTTAAAAGGTGGTGGCCTCAACCTTGTGGAGTTGTTTGACCAAGCAGGGAGCTTATGTTGGAGATCCCCTCGTGAGTTTGGTCCTGGCTTTGCGTGTGATTCTGTGTTGTCTTCCTTTTTATCTTCAACAGGTAATACCTTCGACTTGCGCCGTGGCGATGAGGGCAGTCTGGCTTATCTTGCCTGCATTAGCCCCTCCTGGCTTCCCGTGCCTTCTTCAAGTGGCCCAAAGTACACTCATTATTCAGCACACCGGGTGCTTCGACAGTTTGGTTTTGATCAAGATATCCCGCCAGTTTTCAAGGATGTGGTGCCATCCCTTCCTTCCTTGGATCCTTTCTTGAGGCTGCAGGCCTTTTCTTATTGGTTTCGGAGGAGCCCCCAGTTCGTGGTGCCTAACTCCCAGAGAGGAGTCTTTGCTTCCAGTGGCTATACCGGTTATTGGAGAAGAGTACAGAAATCTTTTGTTGACTATGTTGGCACCGGTACAATTCGGGAAGTCCCGAACTCTAGCATTGTTTCTGCTCCGACAGCTAATAGACGTTTATCCCTTCCTACTGCCGGGATTGTCTCTGCTGCTGCAAGCAGCAAGACTGGGTTCGCAGAGTGGCATTCCTCCAGGGGAGGTTGGGTGACTTATGGACAGGATCTTCCTGAGGCCTGGCTGGGTGATAGTCTCATCATTGGTACCTCCTCTGGGGTACCCATCAAAAAGGGTGCAACAGAGACAATTAGTGCCGCTACTGCTAAAGGTAAGGATGTTAAGTTGAAGAAAATGAAAGCTGCTGATGTTGGCGAAAGTGCAGGGGGTGTGGAGATGGGCTCTGAAGCAAAAAGAAGGAAAATGGGGAAATCTCAAGCACACTTGGCATCTCGCGAAGGCAAGGATGTCAAGGAACCTTTAGTTTCAAGGACCCGGAAGAAGACCAAGGTAGAGTCTTCTTTTCCCCAGGTTCCTGTGACTGCTTCGGTCCATGGTTCTTTAGGATCCCCTGGCTTGGTATCCCAGCCTCCTTTAGGACCCTCTGGGCGTACTCGTAGTAAGCAAAAGACTTCCAGAGAATCTGTAGAGAGAGAGAGAAGGGCAAGACTTCTTTCCTTCTTCTCTCTTTTTTTTTTTGCACTCTTTTTCTATTTGCTAACGAGTGGTGATTTCCTTTGCAGTCCAAGCGCAAGTCTGATTATAAGAAGGGTAAGAGCCAATCTTCTGGAGACGATGTGGTATGTGTGTTCCCCTTTCTTCTGTTCTTTCTGTGTTGCTAGCATTCCTGCTGTTTTCCTTTTTTTTTTTTCTTAGTATTGCCTTCTCTGCTTCTCCCTTCTTTAGGTGGAGGTATCCCCTCCTGTGACTGGCAAGGTTCTGGGGGAAGAAACTGTCACAGCTCTTTCTGTCATTTTTCCTATTATGGGGAAGGAGCCCCCCACTGATGACCCTGCTGATGGAATTGGGCAGCCAATGCAAGGTTCCCAGGACTCTCAGGATCCCAAAGCTTCTAGGATCCCATCATCTCAGATTCCCCATCTTGAACGCACTCCTAGTCCTATCAAGACTGTGTTTCCTCTGTCCTCGTCAGATAAAGATGCTTCGGGAGACACTCCTTTATCCAAACAAACAGGTAAACCTTGTTTCTTTTGAAATAACGTTATGTTTCACTCTTTTTCCCAGTTTCTCTTGAGTTCCTTCTTTTCCTTTTAGGTCAAACCAGTGAGAAACCCGCTCCCAGTGTCGCCTCTTCTTTAGAATCGGAGAGCTCAGAAGGTGAGTGCAAGCTGTTCCATTGTGTTTTCCTTTTTCTTTCCCCCTTTTCTTTTTTTTTTATATATATATGGCGAAGCCCCCTGCATCTATCCCTTCCTTTAGCCAATTTGCCATCGGTCCTTCACCTTTTCTTCAACTTGCCTTATGTTCTTTCCCAGAATCTCCGGGGACGTCAGGAGATCAGGAAGAAGAGGTTCTGCCTCAAGAAACTGGAACCGGTTTGCTTCTTCTAAATCTGTTCTTCCCCTTTTTTTGTTGTTTTCTTTTTTGAATATTGATACAGGCTTTGTAGGTTCTGAGCCTGTTATCCCTGAAGGAATTGTGAGACCTGTTGAAGTTGCTGACCCTCATCCAGAACAAAAGGCTGCAAGTCCTCAGGTTTCTGAAAGTGGTGATGTGGTGATGGGGGATGCCTCGAAGGTGGCTGCCTCAGATCTTGATTCAAGGCTTTCCTCTTTCCTGGCTCGCTTCGATCTTTTGGAATTCAACAGTCTTCCTGCCAGCCACTTTCATGTCTTTGGGTCTTCTTATGGCAGCTTCCTGCGCTTCTCTGTTCCTGTGGAGGGCTTGCCGCTGCTAGAGAGCCTGCTCAAGAGTCACGGGGATTTTACCAGTGGCTTTAGGGGAGGCATTTTTCTAGGCAATATTCTGATGGAGTTGCTGTGTGCTGTGTTGATTTCTCTAAAGAATTCCTCTGTGGATTCGTTGTCTGAAGAAAAGCTTCTGGAGTGGAGAGGTGTGGTGCAGGATCTTCTAGAGGCCAAGTTTAATTTGTCTTTCCTGCTGGATCACTTGCGTCTGCTGGCTCATATGCTGTTTCAAAGGCAATCATTCAAGAGCATAGACACCGAGATAGCTGTTGCTGAGGAAGCTTTGGCTCATGCTCATAAAGTGCTACAAGATTTGAAAGTCAAGCGGCAGAGGATCCTTTCTTCTTTGGCTGTTCCTGCTATTTCTCCAGATGCTTCTCTGCTGGCCGGCCTCATTCCTTAGCTTTTTCATATGAACAATTTGGGGTTGTATAATTTTTTTTTTTAAAACATTGCTCTGCTCTTTCTCTTTTGTGCTTCAAAACTGCTTCTTATTTCTTGGTATGTGGATCTTGTATATATATTGTCTTTACTTGCTTGTGATTTTTTTTTCTTTCCTGAGTCCTGGACCATGGTTCCCACAGGCTTCACTGTAAGTTCTGGTCCAGGTACCTGGTGATTTATTGTGCAAGTACTGAACTGGGTACACTAGTATCCTTCTCTATGCATTATTTTTTTTTTTTTTTGAGATACGGTCCCAGTTCATGAACTTTTGACAGGTTCCCTTTTTTTTTTTTGCCAAGTGCTAGGCTAGGTATCCTAGGTATATTTTTTTTTATTCTGTGATCCTAAACCTATGCACTTGGAACTGTTTGCGGGATATCTGAAATTATTGGTGAGGTGGATCCTGGGCCATAAAAAAAAGGGTATTACATATTCTCCTCTTTTTTTTTGACTCAGGTATCCTCCCTTAAATTTTTCCTCATTTGGTCTTTGCAATAAGAAAAACTTAAACTTTGAAGAAACAGGAATTTCGTTAAAACATAATCATTTTTTTTTGGAACAAAGCAAAAGTCTTTTGGTGCAGCGTTGACCACAAAGTGTCAATCTATCACATGTTCCTGAACAAAATTATCTTAGGCCAGAATTCTTGATAAAAGCTGAAAAATAAAAGATAAAATAAAAAGGAACTTAGCAGATGGTGAAGTTGGTGAAAGGATCCCGAGGTACTGGGAATCCCCTTGTCCTTATGCATAATATTGCTTCAGCCATTTCCCGTTTATGGGTTCTGTCAGGACTGTCCCATCCTCTTTGGCAAGGTAATAATATCCACTTTCATGAGCTTCATTGATGATGTAGGGTCCTTCCCATTTTGGGGTGAACTTGGAAGGCCCTGGCAGGTTCCTCCTCACGTGCTCCGCCATCCTTAGCACTAGTTGCCCTTTGGTGAACACTCTTGGGCGTACTGCTTGTGCATACGCTCTAGTCATTCTTTGCTGGTATCTTTGATTCCTTTTCTTGGCCAGTTCTCTTTCTTCTTCTACTCCTTCCAGATCTACTAATCTCTTTTTGTTGCTTGCATCTTCACTTTCTCCCTGATTTTCCTCAAGAACTACCCTTGGTGTAGGAATGATTAACTCCACAGGACTGATGGCCTCTGTTCCATAAACCAGGGAGAACGGGGAGAATCCTGTGGCTGTCTTTACAGAGCTCCTACATGCCCAAAGCACGTCTGCCAGATGGTCACTCCATTTTCCCCCATACTCATGCTTCATTTTCTTAAGGATTTTTAATATTACCCTGTTAGTAGCTTCAGCTTGGCCGTTTCCTTGTGGGTAGTATGGGGTAGATCTTCTATGCTTGATGTGGTATGCTTCAGCTAATCCCTTCACATCTTTGTTTATAAATGGGGTTCCATTGTCACTGATAAGTCTTCTGGGGATCCCGAACCTTGTGATGATGTGGTCTCGAATGAAATTTGCTACAGTTGCTCCAGTAGCTTTTTTCAAAGGGATGGCCTCTACCCATTTTGTAAAGTACTCCGTGGCTGCTAGGATCCATATATAACCATTGGATGGAGGGTTTATGGGCCCTATGAGATCAAGCCCCCAAGTATGAAAAGGCCATGGTGTCGTCATATCCTGTAGTACATTTGGGTGAGTGTGAATCGCATCTCCTAGGACTTGGCAAGCATGACATGTTCTGACCAGCTCCTCAGAGTCTCTTTTCATCGTTGGCCAGTAATATCCCAACAACAGTAACTGCTTGTGCAGCCTTCTCTTTCCTGGGTGACTTCCGCAATCTCCAGAGTGCACTTCTCTGACCACTTCTCTGGCTTCCTTTGGTCCCAGGCACCTGAGGGGATCCCCGTGGTATCCTTTTTTGAACAAAATATCATTCTGCAAGAAATACCTGCACGCCAGTTTCCTGAGCTTATGGGCCAGCTCCTTGTCGGTTGGCAGGATACCCTGAGCCAGGTATCCTATGAAAGGAACCCGCCAATCTTCCATAACAAACACAGCGTAGCTTTCTTCTTTATCGATTGCCAAACGACATTCTTTACATTTCCCCTGTATGACTGCTGCTTCTTTGTCCATGTCTGGCCAGTAGTACCCCATGCGTTGCATCCTCCTGTATAGGCTGACTTTTTCTACAACTCCACATGTTTGGGCGTGTAATTCTTCCAATTTCAACTTCCCTTCCTTCTCGGTGATACATCTGGACAGTATTCCTCCTGGCAGTCTTCTGTATAATTCTCCTTCTATCTGAGCGTAATCCATTAACTCTTTGATGTTCCCCCTAGGATTTACTTCTTTCATCCTTTCTTTGACTTCGTCCCTCCAGTCCCACTGCTTGGATTTCCCTGGGTACATTCCTTGGAGGATCCTCACAATAGAATGCTCCTGCCTTCCTATTTTTATCAGTGTATCTCTCCCATCAAATGGTATTTGGGATCCCAGGGTGGCGAGAGCATCTGCGAACTTGTTTTCGCTTCTTTGAGTGTATTCTATGCTGAAGGTTTGAAACTCCATTTCCAGTCTTTGTGCCCAAGTTCTGTAGGCTGCTAAGCTTTGTTCTCGTAATGCAAAGTCACCTTTCACTTGGGAGACTACAAGATTAGAATCTCCCAGCACTCTCATGTGTTTCACTCCTATGCTGAGTGCTATAGCCAACCCGGTCAAGTATGCCTCATACTCAGCTGCATTATTAGAACACGAGAATCCAAGCTTAAAAGACAGGGGCATGACATCCCCATTTTCACAGCTTAGCACAATTCCTACCCCATTTGAAGTTGCTGTAGCTGACCCGTCGAACCTCATGGTCCATTTCTTTCCTGGGATCTCCATCACTGCTACCTCACCAGGGATTTCTTCGCTGAGCGGGCCTTCTTCCTTCCCTGGGAATTGGGCTAGCAAATCTGCTATGGCCTGGCTCTTTACAGCCTTGGGAGTTCTTGTGCCTATATCATATTGTGAGAGCAATACTAACCATTGTGCCATCCTTCCCGTGAGGAGGGGCTGGTGCAGTAGTGCTTTTATGGGGTGTGACTTGGTTACCAAGAGGATTTGGTGAGCTGAGAAGTACCTCTTCAATCTTTGGGATGCATAAACGATTACCAGGCAGGCTTTCTCTATTCTGGGGTACCTGGTTTCGGTATCCTTGAGTGTTCTGCTTACATAGTATATGGGCTGCTCATTTCCTTGGTCATCTTCTTGTGCCAGTAAAGCTCCTATTGCCTGAGAGTTCGATGCTAAGTATAGCAACAGAGGTCGCCCACGTACTGGTGCCTGGAGGGTGGGCAGATGGTTCATAATGCTCTGAATTCTTTGGAAAGCTTCCTGCTGCTCTGTCCCCCAGGTGAATTCATTTCCCTTTTTCAGTAATTTTGATAAGCCTGCCGTAGCTGAGGCTAAACCAGGCACAAACCTCCTGATATAGGAGACCCTTCCCAGGAAGCTTTTGAGTTCTCTAACAGTAGTTGGCCTTCTCATCGTGGCAATAGCTGTGGCCTTGGCTGGATCCACGCTTATGCCTTTATGATGTACCAGGAACCCAAGGAACTTTCCAGCAGACACTCCAAAGGCGCATTTCATGGGGTTCATGCGTAACTTGTATTTCCTGCATCTTTCAAAGACTTGCTCAAGTACTTGGAAATGTCCTGTTCTGGTTTTTGACTTGACCACAATATCATCTACATAATCCTCCATCTCCTCATGCATCATGTCATGGAAAATGGCTGTCATGGTCCGTTGATACGTAGCCCCCGCATTCTTGAGGCCAAAGGGCATTACAGTGTAGTAAAAGTTCCCAATCGGAGTTCTGAATGCCGTCTTTTCTGCATCTTTGGCTGCCATGCGAATTTGATTGTACCCACTGTACCCATCCATAAACGAGAACATTGAGTTTCCTGCAGCTGAATCTACAAGGAGATCGATATTGGGCAAGGGGAACTCATCTTTAGGACATGCCTTGTTCAAGTTGCGAAAGTCTACACAGCAGCGGATTTGACCATTCTTCTTCTTCACAGGTACAATGTTGGACAGCCATTTTGGGTGTTGGATGGGTTTGATAAAACCAGCTGTTAGTAATTTCTTGACTTCTTGGACTATTTGAGCTTCTACTTCAGTGTGGAAGACCCTGGCTGGCTGGACTACTGGCCTCACCCCTGGTTCCACATTAAGAGAATGGACCACTAACTCCGGGTCTAGACCAGGCATCTCATCATAAGTCCATGCAAACACATCTCTGTATTTTTGAAGTAAGGTTACCAGTTGTTCTCTTTCTTGAGCCACCAATTGACTGCTAATGAAAACAGGTTTCCGGGATCCTGGTTCTGTTCCCAGGTCTACTTCCTTCAGTTCTTCCTCGGGCTGAATCTGGGCCTCCTTAACTGGTTCTTCTGGGATTTCTTCTTGGGCCATCATGCAGCTTGGTGGTCCGGGACCTTCTTGCACAATGCATTCGGGTCCCGCGCACCTTCACAAACGATAAATTAGCCTTCCCCCAGGTTCCCGCACCACCACACATTCTCGGGATCCTGAAGAGCTGGGCTCCCTCTTTTGTCTTTTTCTTTCTAAAAGGTTTCTCAGGTCACGGGTGCCCCTTCCTCCTTCTTCTTCTTCTAGGATAGGTGCCCCCGGGGTCCCTGGGGTGGGGTTCTCATCATCTGGCTCCAACTCATCATAAAACATCGTTTCTGCAAAGTTTACTTCTCCCTGGCTGAAAGGATTATGATTGGCAGGGATCCTTATGGGCCTCCCATTCAGTCTCCCTTTAATGCATTGATGGAACGTGGATGGAATAAGGCGATGTTTGTGAAGCCACGGGCGTCCCAGCAGCACGTGATAAGAAACCTCTGCATTAATCACATGAAACCTTGTCAAAGCTACTATTGGCCCTACCCTTAAGGCTAGCTGTACGTATCCTTCTGTTGCTTCCACCGATCCTCCAAATCCTGTTATCTCCATGGGGGTCCCCAGGATCCTTCTGTCAGCTAAACCAACAGCTTCCAAGGTACTCAGGGCTATAAGGTTGAGTGATGCCCCTGTATCCACCAGTGCTCTCCTGACTTGAACGCCGTTTATGGTGGCCATTAAATAAAGGGGTCTACGGTGGTCTGGGTGCTCAATCTCCATGTCCTCATCAGTGAAAGTTATTGCATTGGTTGTCTCCAGGAAAGCTCGGCTAGCATGTGACTCAGCTGTAAAACATTCCATCCCTGAATCTGCTGCTATACTCATGAGAGACTCTGTGGCCACTCTTCTTGCTTCTGGTCCGAATCCTAATTGATTGAATAGTGACCTGAACTTAGGATTCTTTTGGAGGGTCTTGACTGTACTCGGGTGGAAGGATCCTTCAGATTCTCCTGCCTCTGCTGGGTTCCCATGTATTACTACTGCTACCACCCCTTTTCCTTTGTGGTTAGGTAAGGGGTTCCTCTGCACTTCTGGTTCCTTCTGAGTGAGTTCCAAGGTTCCTTCCCTCAACTTCTTGTGGAAGAGCCTGCGAAGGGTCCAGCAGTCCTTAGTGGAGTGCTTCACATAATTATGGATTCTGCAAAATAAAGGATTCTTCCTTTCTTCCTCGGTTGGTGGCCTGGACACAGTGAATGGCCTGACAACCCCATCTCCAATCCATTTGTCTAGGACATGGCTTAGCTCCTCAGCTGTGCATGGGATCACTGGCGGTTCCTCAAACACCTTCCCATCTGGTCTCTTCCTTTTCTCTCCTGCTGATGCTGTCATAGCTTGGGACGCGGGCAGCCTTTTTGTTCTCATAGTTTGCGCTGTCCTTCTGGTTCTCTGTAGCAGGTCAGCAAACTGTGTGATACATAAATTATCAAGGTTGAGCCTGTAATCAAAAAGCATGTTGGCTACACAGGTTTCCACGAGCTCCTTTTCTTCATGGTCTCCATAGCAGTCCAGAGACACATCTTCGAATCTTTTAATAAACTGAACAGGATCTTCTCCAGGTCTCTGCCTCACCATCTGCAGGTTCTGGAAAGTGATTTTGTCTTCACCAGGGTAATATTTGGCGCAAAATTTTTCCATCATCTCGTCCCAGGTCTTGATGGACCCGGGTCTCAGCGTGGTGTACCAGGTGTATGCCCTATCTACCAAAGATTTGGCAAATTCCCTTAGACATAATTCTTTGTCTCCTGCATAGGGGCCCATAGTGTGGACAAACCTGCTCACGTGTTCCACGGCGCTTCCATTCCTCCCATCGAAAGGATGGAACTTTGGGGGTTCGTATCCCTTTGGATATGGTTTGCCAAGGAGTTCTGGAGGGAACGGGGGATCCCGAGAGAATTGCTTGGGGATCCCTGATAGTTTTTCCCTTTCTTGCTCCAAGAGGGCATTAACGTCTGCCAATGTCAAATACTGAGGGTTGGCTCTTCCTCCTACTGCTGACCCTCCTTCTGGCTGGGTCCCATCTTGGTGGCCAGTAGGGGGAATGTTGTCTCTGACTTCCTGTGTCCTGCCTTCTTTGAGAAGACGAACTTCTTGCTCCAAATCCTTTAACATTGCTGTCATCCTGGCCATTAGGTCTGGTTCCTGTCCTGTGTGTCTTTGTTCCGACACAACCTCCTGTTCTACCAAGGGTATCCTACCTCCTTGCCTGGAGACTTCCTCGTTTTCTCCTACAGGCTCAGAGGCCGTAGGTGGCACATTGGTTCCTTTGCTGTTCCTTTGTCTTGGAGGCATTCTCTGTGAAGGGATTGTTTCTTCCTTCTTCTTTGCCCAGTCCCCAGCGGAGTCGCCAAAATGTGAGAGTGTCTTTTTCGGGATACTCAGGCCCAAGGATCCCGAGCCTGAATGAAAAAGAAAGAGGGGATTTGGTGGACTGGGCCTTGACTCACCGCAGCTAAGTGGCTGTTTAAGAATCAAGTGAATACAGAGAAAATGCTCCTGACAAAAAAGAAAAGATGACAAACAGGGATATCGAGGAGTGCCAGAGATTAACAACGTAAGCTCAAAAAAAAAAAAGCAGGATTAGCAAAACAATAAAAGAGAAATATTGTGGGGATCCCGGGAACAATATTTGATTAAAGCATCATCTATTCGATCACAACAAGCTTACTAGGACGTGATACAAGGTCCAATCAAGCTCAAAAATTGCAGCCTTGAATGGCTATTTCAGCCTTCAAAACTTGCGAAATTTGATTCTCGTTGGATCCGAGTATGTGCCATAGTTGCTTTTACAGGATATCGGGAAGAAATATTTGTTTTTCCCTTGATATTTTCTTTCTGCCTAAACTTTCTGATAATTTTCTAGAGAATCTCTTCTTTCTCTTATGTTTCTGTTCCCCCCTTTTCTCGCTGTTTTCTTCACAACCCATCCTCTCCTTTTATAGTGGAGTTTTCTGGACGTCTTGGGGAACCGTTGGTTCCCCTGTTTTGGTCTTTTGCAAACAGAGTTCGTTCTGTCTTTATCATCTCGGTAAGTCCCCTTTTCCGTTTTCATTCATTCTTTCCTTTTCTTGGTTCTGGTTTCTTTGAAAGCTTCTGGTCGGCCATCCTCTTTGGGGCGTGCTGAGGTATGCCCTATCTCGGCATCCTCACTTCTGGTGTCTTTTACTTTTCCGTTTCTTTCCTATTTGGGCGGAATCCTGTTCTGCTCTTTTGAAATCGCTTTTGTTAACATTCTTCTTCCTTGTTTTGGTTCCCCGACGCCTTTTCTGTCTGTGCCATGAAGGGTCACTTGCGTCCTTTTGTTTTTTTCTTTGTTTTCCTTTCTATCGATCTGTCCTGGTCTTCTTTTTTCTTCGCGCTTGTTGATGGTGCCCGAGGATCCTTGCGCCTTGTATTTTGCTGTGATGTTCTCTCTTTTTCTTCTTTGGTCGCTTTTCCTTTTCTGGGCTTCGGGATCCTCAGGGCCTTTTGTATAATCCCTTTGGACTTGTTCTCTTCTTTTTTTTTTTTTCTTCTGGGCTTGACTTACTCGTTCTTGGGCTTAGCTTATTCTTTCTTGGGCTTATTTTACTGTGAATTTTTTAGACCTCAACAAAGAGGATCTGAAGCTGATCTTGGTTTTTTTTTTTTTTTTTGTTTCTGATTTTTGACAAATTTGAAAAACTCATTTGCTGTATGTGTTGAGAAGGGATATTCTGGGTTTGTGAAATGACTATTTGCTGCGTGTGTTGAGAAGGAATCTTCTGGGTTTGTGAAAGGACTATTTGTTGTGTGTGTTGAGAAGGGATCTTCTGGGTTTGTGAAAGGGAGTTTTTTGGGTTTATGAATGAGAATTTGCTGGGTTTGTGAAAAGAGGATTTTCTGGATTACCAATTAGGAGAGAAAAATGTTCAGATCTTGAGATTGACGTTGCCAAGAAAATGCTTAATTAAATTTTATTTTGTTTAACTATTATTGATTTGAGTTTTGATGTGTTTGGCTCTAAAGAAAGTACAAAGAAAGACAGAGACATGAAAAGAAACTAAGAATTAATTTGCTAAGAATATGTATATGAACAGTCATGTTCTTGGGGAAGAACACAAAAAACATATATGAATATGTTCTTTTGAAGAAAATAAAGAAAGGAAAAGAAAATTTTATTTTAATTATTTTATTTAATTTGGTTTTAAAAATCACATGTTTTAGAATTTTGTTTTAATTTTTTCTGACGTGACTTTTTTTAATACTTAAAATGCAAAATGCTGATGTGGTATTATTTAAATGTTAGTTAAAACTTTTTATTATTATTTTAATAGCCATATAAGCACTTTATATGCCAACACTGATGTGGTATTATTTAAATGTTAGTTAAAACTTTTTATTATTATTTTAATAGCCATATAAGCACTTTATATGCCAACAGTACATTCCATCCATCACATAAAATATTTTCTACAGATAACGAATCACCTAAAAATGTAAAGACAAAAATGTATTTTTCGCCATTATTAAATTAACAGGCGACATCAGAGAATTTTAAGCTAGTTTTGGTGGGGTGCGCCAGGCCCTTGCAATGGTGCAACGCATGGGCGACACTTGAAGACCCCAATAGCAAGCTATTGTGGTGGGCCTTCCCCCTCAAGAAATAAATTTAATATCGTGTGACCCGATGGGCCACATATCAGATATTAAACTGATAAGAACAGATACTACACTTGATCTTAGCCAAAAGGCCGAGAAAGGTATGAATTGCTTAGATTTTTCGTTTTACTTTTATATGTCAGCCCTCACCACTGGCTGCTCTTATTCTCTCGATGTGGGACTATAAAAACTAAAAGGTATCCGTGTATCATCTTTTAAAAATTCAGAGTTGTGCAGTAGTGCGAATCAGCTGAGTGAAGAATCTTGTTTCCCCACTGTAAATAGGGTCAGCACAGGAAAGCATGATTTTCCCAAGTAGTTCCCACTGGTCTTGGTCTTAAAAACTCACAATTTTACAACTCTAGCAAAAACTATCTGTGTTATAACTAAAATTTTAGATATTTTTATCTCAACTTAAACTGTAGAATCTTAGAGGATCCAAAATTTATTAATTTCTGATTTAGTTTCTAATTAGGACTATAGTTTTAAGGCGAAAAGCACATTCTAGTCCCTACATTTTCAGGCGATTCCCATTTTAGTCCCTACATTTTATTTTTACCGCTTTTAGTCCCTATCCTGAAAAACGCTTCTCATTTTGGTCCCTACCGTTACTCATTTAACAGAAATATCCTACGTGGCAAACGGTTCAACAGTAAATGCTGACGTGTCTATTAAAATAATATTAAAAAAATATTTGTATTTTTAAAAATGCCACATCAGCAATTTAATTTTTGAAAAAAGCCATATTAGATCAAAATAATATAAAAATTTCTAACCTAATTATTTTTTTAAAAAAGAAAAGAAATTAGTTAAATTAATTTTTTTTTCCTTTTCTTTTTGGAAGAACATGAAGAACGTGTTCTTCATTTTTCTTCCCCAACTAAGCTTGCCCAGAAAATTAAAAACATTAGAAAAGAAAAATAGAGCAATCAGAGATGGGTTAAGGCCGATCTCATAGTTGATGACGGTGGTGACGCCACTCTGCTCATCCACGAGGGCGTTAAGGCCGAGGAGTTGTTTGAGAAGAATGGGACTCTTCCGGACCTAGCTTCCACCGACAATGCTGAGTTCTAGATTGTGCTGACCATTATCAGAGATGGGTTGAAGACAGATCCCAAGAGGTACCACAAGATGAAGCAAAGATTGGTTGGTGTGTCTGAAGAGACAACCACTGGAGTTAAGAGGCTTTACCAAATGCAGGCCAATGGTACCCTCTTGTTCCCTGCTATTAACGTCAACGACTTCGTCACCAAGAGCAAGGTAATAACTAAAAACATTGTCTTTTGACATTTTTGTTTAGATCTGTGTCTGTCTTTTTTAGATTAGATTTTGATTTGATTTAAGTTCTAGATCTAGTTTATCTTTTGGGTTTTGCATCAGATCTTATATGGAAATGCTCTGTGTTCTATTCGTGCTTACTCTTTTGCTATTTTGATAACTTGACCGTTTGCCACATAAGATATTTCTGTTAAATGAGTAACGGCAGGGACCAAAACAGGAAGCGTTTTTCAGGATAGGGACTAAAAGCGGTAAAAATAAAATGTAGGGACTAAAATGGGAATCGCTTGAAAATGTAAGGACTAAAATGTGCTTTTCGCTTAGTTTTAAAAATTATAAAAATCAATCCCAAACTAAATATAGTCACAATTTTTTTAAAATCATAGTATAGTATTGCACTTTGTGGATTTTTGTTTCCACTGTAAGCTTCTTTGTGAAAAATAAAAAATCACTTCGGCAAAGGTAGACCCTCTTTACTACCTTGTTCGAGGACTATTCTTTGGATAGATATCACTCGTGACTAAACTAATTAGTTTTAAACTTTTATTTATTTATTTATTTTTTTAATTTTTGGACTTTTAGCCTGTGATCTTTAGGATGTACCCCAATATTTTGCTTTAAAAAAAAATGATAATTTAGCTGTTATAACAAGTGTCAAAGTGGAGTTGTGAATCATGATTCTTTTATAATAAAAAAAATCAGATAATACTGCTAACTACAAGGCTCTTGACAATGCAAAAAAAAAAAAAAAAAAAGACTCAATTTTATACATCTAAACCCCAAAATGACACACATCAATCAAGTTAAAGATGTGTAAATTTGCAAAATTGGCATTGTTCCTTTTGCATTTATTCTTTTATTCTTTTTTTACATGTTCTAAGGATAACAGAAGAAGGTGGAGGGTGATTGTTGTGTGTGAAAAAAAAAATTAATTAAAAAAATCAAGAAAATTGAAATTTTAATGAATTAGAGTTTATAATACATAATCTAATGTAGGAATTTTTGAAAAGAGGTTATGTAAAATAGAAAAAGTAGACTCTTATGCGAAAATAAATAGAAAATTTTGCCTCTAGAGTATTCACATAAGTTTATCTAAATTTTTATGTCTATTTTGGCATAAAAACCTATTTTTATACAATCATTTTTACAAAACACTCGCATTAGATCATTTATTTTACCTTCCATTTTATTTAGATATTCATATTCATTATTTTTTTAATACTATTTTGTTCTCTCTCTCTCTCTCTCTCTCTCTCTCTCTCTCTCTCTCTCTCTCTCTCTCTCTCTCTCTCTCTCTCTCTCTCTCTCCTTGTTCAGCATTTGGAGGTCTCTCTTCTCAACCTTCAGCTCTCTCTCCTCTCAATCTCTCTCCACTAGGTTGGGTTTGATCTTGATCTCATTTAGCACTAGTAGGTCTCTCTTCTCAACCTTTAACTCTCTCTCCTCTCAAATCTCTCTTTAGTTCTCTCTCTTCTCAAATATCTCTCTCCACTTGGTTTGGGTTTGATTATTTAGGATTGATTAGGTTTGAATTTCAGTTGTATTTTTGGTTGGTTTATTTTCTATTGTTGAGGTGAGAGAAAATGTTAAAATATTGGAGAACCTTCAGCTCTCTCTCCTCTAAAATCTCTCTCCACTTGGTTTGGGTTTGATTATTTAGGGTTGATTAGTTTTGATTTTCAGTTGTATTTTTGGTTGGTTGATTTTCTATTGTTGAGGGGAGAGAAAATATTAATATTGGAACAGAAAGCTACAAACTGTACAAGTGTAAAAATTTGCACAAATGTAGGAGAATTTTTGCAAATGTGTAAAAATTTGCACCAATGTGGGAGAATTTTTGCACAATTTTAGAAGAGTTTTGGGGTTAAATTTACTTTATCCCAATATCATGTTTTCATTTACCCTTAACAGCGTAGTATATAACTATTGAGGGTCATTTTTGAGAATCCAAGTAGAAAGAAGAAAGCCCAACAACAAAGGCAGCAAAGAATTGACAAACAGATGGCAAAACCATTAAGCCTAAGCGGCAGGAATAATGGATCACAGGTCCATAAAATAAATAAATGGGACTTAAAGGGGCAAGTGGGCTTAAATGAGCTTGGAAAGAGAGAAATAACATACCTATGGGCAGTATATGATATAGAAAAGTGAGAAAGGGCCACTGCAGACCCAAAGTAATGCAAACAAAGAAAGTAAGGGGTTAATGGCAGGCCCATGAACCCCAAGGGTGAGAATAAGGTAATTGGGCTAGGAAAACCCAATGAAGTTAGTAAAAGCCCATGAGAATACAGAGTTAGTAAAAGGGCCAAGAAAGCCCAAGGAAAGTAAATAAGCCAAGGATACCCAAGAGAAAGACAAAAGGGACACAGGAGCCCATAAGTAGGAAAACCAATAGTTATGCCAAGTCACTGGGGGAAAGAGTAAACGGCTGGCCTAAAGAGGCCTAGCAGGATTGAGTCATTATAGTAGGAATGACAGAGTAATATGGCAGGAAATGAGGGCAATCAAGAAATGGGCCGAAAGAAATGTAAGGCCCAGTATCAAATAAAGTCCGACTCTTAAGGGGAGCGGGAAATCGAAAAGCAGCTCACATAAAAGGTCAAAGAGAACGGACGACAGATTATGTAGGCAAGCCTCCAGACCACGGCAGGCGAATGAGCAGCAGACAGATTTTAGACACACATGGAAGGAAGGCATGCGCAAGGCCCAGGCATCACCAGCTTGTACCCAGCCAATACAGGGCATGGTGAGGTTGTGAGTTAGAGGTAAGAGGGCATGGTTTGGTGGTGGGGAGAGGGGAAAAATCTATTTTTGAGGTTCCGACTCAGGCTCTTTTGGGGGGAAGTGTTCTGCTAGGATGACATACTACCCAAAAGAAGCAAGTTGAGTTGGAACCACTAGGTGCATGCCATAAGGGATAGGGAGAGAGAAAGAATCCAGACCGTAGCAGGAAAAGGTGCCATGACAGACAAACAAATAAAATACCCTTCTTTGTCTGGTGATAGGGGGTGGCACACAAACGGACCAGTGGTGGTCGGCCAGTACACCGAGACCAGACAAAGGAGGTTAAGGGCTAAAATAGTAAAATTCAATCATGACAGGCACTATAAAAAGAGAACCTTGTCGTGAACAAAAGACAGGAACAACAATGGAAACCACAACTAAGGAATAGGAATTCGAAAAGATATACCAGGAAATAGAAAAGAAACGAGTGTGAGGGAAAGAAAGAAAAAGAAAACAATCAGAAAGAAAATAGATAGAGAGTTAGAACGGCAGACATGCATAGACATGGCAATACGGGTCAGAAATTTCTGACCCAACCCGAAAAATACTTGACCCGAACCTGATTTTTTTGACCCGAAGTAAAAACGGGTTGATCCGTGACCCGACCCAATTTTTTTGCAGATCAACCCGACTCGACCCGGATAACCTGTGACCTGACCCGTTAAAAAAAAATTAAATTACGTCCTAGTACTAGGTGCATAAAGCACCAAGTATCAAAACTAGTAATGAATAATATATTATGGATATAAAGTTATAACAATTAACCAATAAGAAGAGGCAAGAGCTAAGCTTCAGCCTTCAATGCTTAATAGGACTCAAAGGGAGACAAGACAACACAACACGTTAAACAAGGCTATCACAACCATTAAAAAAAAAAATCTCATTCAATGTAGCTGTAGTCCATGTCCATTGTCCAAAGCCAAAGCACAAAATGCACAAATGCACAGCACAATACAAACCCGAAAGCTTCCTCACGCCTCAGTTCAATGTGGAAACTACATTGTGTACTAAAAGTTGGTTATATGAATTTGAAGGAAATTTAATTTTTTTATAGTCATAATTATACAATTTTAATTCTTTATTGATTTGTTTTCATGGTACATTAAGTTATATTAAAATATTGTATTGTAGATGAAGATGCTGACTAAATTGGCCAACTTGAGCTACAATTTGCAAGTATGAATATTTGCAGTGCTGAATCTACTACCAATGTTGAGTAGATTAAGATTGAGGTGTAATTTTTATAAAATATGTACTTAATCTTTTTTTATTTAACATGTTATGTTTATTTTTAAATCTTTTTTTTTTTTAATTTATCTTTCTAAGTAATCTAACTTTACTATTATTTTAAATGCAACAGGAACATGTGCATTTAAGAAGACTGATAACTTGCTACTTTGCTAGCTTATTTGTTTTGTTTGTTTTAAGATCTATCTCTTTTTGAAGATGTAAACTTGTAATTATATGCATTTTGACAGTGAACTAATAACATTGAAGACGTTTTCCATTATGAATTTATGACTATAAATAATTTTTGTTATGTTCAAAACTGTTAGAATTTGAAGGATATTAACAAGTGGCATTAAGTGTAATTCATTTGCTTAATTGATTTTATTCATTCTCTCTAAATAGGTTGTCATTGATTTGTTTTTGTAATTAAAAAAAAAAAAAAAAAAAAAAAAAAAAAAAACTTGTTTGAAAAATACTGGTCAACCTGACCCGACCCGCAACCCGATTGACCCGTTTAAAAATGACCCATTTGACCTGTGACCCGTTTGACCCGCAAACCTGATTGACCCGACCCGACTTGACCAGCCCGTTTTGCCATGTCTAGGCATGCACCAATAGATTGATTCTCTCTCTCTCTCTCTCTCTCTCAAGATCCTGCCCTCTATCAAAACCAAGAGGAGTCCTTTGTGCATCAACCATTTAACTCCGTTTCCCTCAAGGTAGTTAATTTCCACGGTAGGACTTTCCTAGGAGATTAATTGTGTTGAGAAGAAACGTTCTTTATTCTCTGGTTTTGCTCCTACGGACCAGATTCAATCTGACTTCTTTATCTTTTGATTCACCCATATATATTACCATTTGTTCCCTTTGTTCTTTTCTAAAAGTAACTATTATTACTATGATTATGCTTCTTGAATAGGGATCATTTGGTCATTTTTCTATTAAGCAGCCAAGATATTTTATTTTGTTATTATGTTTGTCTGTCACAACTTATCTGAAACAACTCTGCTTGCCGCAAGCATGTTTTTGGCAAACAATGCATAGTTTGCGCGCAAGTTGGACCAAATTGAGTTACAATTGGACCAATTCCAACTTCCTTACCCAAAAAACTTGGGCCTAGTGCAACAGGAAGCAGCCTAACACCATTAGCAATACCCACCACCTTACAATAACTAATTTCTCTTCACTAACAACTTTCTATGCAAAACAATAAGTTGAACTACGATTGGTGGGGTGTGACCTGCTAGGGCACATGAGATATGAAATTAATATGAACAAATACTACACTTGACAGTAACACCCATAAATAATACTAAAAAATACAATAATACCTATAAATAGTAACAAAAATAAACTAAACATTCGTTTATATTTTAAGCCTTGATCCTAGAAATCGTTTAGTCTCTTCATATATATTTTATAAGTCAGACCTCATGACCCGCTACTCCTATTCTCTCGATGTGGGACCATAAGACCTTCCATCTTTAACTTTAGAAACCAAGGTGTGCATTACTGAGTGGTGCGTTACTGAGTGGTGCGCATCAGCCTCGTAAAGGCATAAACCATAAACAAGCATTGGTATCATGCTAGATTGACTCAAAGTCGATTGGCCAAGGTGCAGAAGAATCTTGTTTTCCCTTTAATGTTGAGCAAATATAGAGCCTAAGTTGTAACTGGAGTCAACTTATCCGGCAAATAGGAACGAATAGCAAAGGAAAGGATGGTCTTCGGAAGCAGTTTTCATAGGATGAAAAGTCCCCATTAAGAGTATATAAGAAACCTCAATGAAACAAAAGAAAAAAAGTGGGAATTGTTAGGACATATGTGATTCAATGTTAGGAACATATGTCAATATTTTATGTAATTGGCTAATCCTTTGACAAAACGCACTTTACTTGTAATTGGGTAGATCTAGGATGTATTTAATACTTCAAGGTGTGCATTATTGAGTGGTGCGTTACTGAGTGGTGCGCATCAGCCTCATAAAGGCATAAACCATAAATAGTCATTGGTATTGTTGATGGCTATTTCAAAAGCCCAACAACACAAACATAAAGGAGTTGGCAAACGGATGGAAAACCCATTAAGCCCAAGCGGTAGGAATAATGGATCATAGGCCCATGAGACAAACAAATGAGTCTTGAAGAGGTAAATGGGCTTAAAGGAGCCCGGAAAGAGAGAAAAAGCAAAACCATGGGCAGTATATGATGTGGAAAAGTGAGAATGGGCCGCGACAAGCCCAAAGTAATGAAAACAAAGAAAATAAGAGGTTGATGGCAAGCCCATGAACCCCAAGGATGAGGAATAATGTGATTAAGTCGGGGAAGTCCAAAGAATTCAGTAAAAGTCCATGGTGATGCGAAGTTAGGAAAAGGGCCAAGGAAGCCCAAGGAAAGCAAACGGGCCTGGATGCCCAAGGGAGAACGGAAGGGACACAGGAGCCCACTAGTAATGTAACACAAAGAACCAATGGTCTTGTTGGGCCATTAGGAGAAGAATAAACGGCAAGCCCGAAGGGGTTCAGTTAGATTGAAACAAAATAAACTCTGCAGCAGGAATGATGGAGTGATATGGCAGGAGATAGTAGCAGGAAGAAGAGTGGGCTGAGAAAAAAAGCAAAGCCCGCCATCAAGCAAGGCCCAGCCCCAAATAGGGCAAGCCATAAAGGAAAGGGAAGCTAGAAAATGGTTAAGAACGGACGACAGACTGTGCAGACCAACCACGACAGACGTATGAGCAGCAGACAGATTTTGGACATACATGGAAGAGAGGCACACGCAAGACCCAGACTCCACCAGCCTATACCCAGCCAATACAGGACACGGTGAGGTCATGGGTTAGAGGTAAGGGGGTATGGTTTAGTGGTGGGGAGAGGGGGAAAACCTATTTTGGGGTTCCTGCTAGGGCTTTTTGGGGGGAAGTGTCCTACTGGAATAACACACCACCCAAACGGGCAAAACTGAACTGGAACCACTAGGTGCATGTCATGAGGGATAAGGAGAGAGAAGGCACCCACACCGTAGCAGGAAAAGGTGCCACGGTAGACAAACAAATAAAATAGCTTTCTTTTGTTTGGCGATGGGGAGTGGCTCACAGTCGAACCAGTGGTGGTCGGCAGGTACACCCAGATCAGACAAAGGTGGTTAAGGGCTAAAAAAGTAAAATCCGGTCACGGCAAGCACTATAAAGAGGCCCTTGCCGTGTACAGGAGGGGGGATGCAACAACATAACAACAATAGTAAGCATTACGGTATTTAAAAGCTTGAAAACTAGGAAATAGAAAAAGGGGATTAAGAGAATATTAGAAAGGAAGGAAAGAAAAAGATAGAGAGTAAGAACGATAGGCATGCACCAATAGGTTCATTCCCTGTCTCCCTCTCAAAATCCTGCCCTCTGCCGGAAACGGAAGGTGTTCTTTGGTGCCAACCACTTAGGTCCACTTCCCTTAAAGTGATTAATTTCTACGGCAGGATCTCCCTGAGATTATTCACTTTGAGAAGAGGTGTTCTTCCTTTTTGGTTCCGGTCCTACGGATTAGACTCAATCTAATTTATTTACCCTCTCAGCAAGTTCACATACCATCCACTAACTCCCTTTCACTTTTCTTATAAAACTATTGTTGTTAAAACTGTAGTTATCTTTTTCTTAAAAATGAGGTACCATCCACTAACTCCCTTTCACTTTTCTTATAAAACTATTGTTGTTAAAACTGTAGTTATCTTTTTCTTAAAAATGAGGTTTATCTGTTCACCTTAATAAAGATCTCAAAATATTTGATTTTATTATTATTATCATATTTGTTTGCTGCAAATCACTTGAAACAGTTCTGCCTGCCGTAAGCGTGTTCCTGGCAAACGAGGCATAGTTTGTGCACAAGCCAGACTAAGTTGAGTTCCAATTGAATCGGTCTCAACTCCCATACCCAGAACACTTGGGCTCCATACCGCAGGAGGCAGCCCAGCTCACTTTAATAAAAAATGCCCACTACAGGTATCATGCTAGATTGACTCGAAGTCGATTGGCCAAGGTGCAGAAGAATCTTGTTTTCCCTTTAATGTTGAGCAAATATAGAGCCTAAGCTGTAATCGAACTCAACTTATCTAGCAAATAGGAACGATCAGCAAAGGAAAGGATGGTCTTCGGAAGCAGTTTTCATAGGACGAAAAGTCCCCATTAATAGTATATAAGAAACCTCAACGAAACAAAAGAAAAAAAGTGGGAATTGTTAGGACATATGTGATTCAATGTTAGGAATATATGTCAATATTTTATGTAATTGGCTAATCTTTTGATAAAATGCACTTTACTTGTAATTTGGTAGATCTAGAATGTGTTTAATACTTCAAGGAACGAGATTTCAAGTTCAAGTATTAAAACCATGCAAGTCTGTCCAAGAAACAAGTGAAGGAGTACTGGATTTTAAAACTCGACAGCTAGCATTTATTGAGGTTTAAAAGCAGTTTCAGCTAGTAGCTCGACAGCTAGCTCGATAGATGGCTATCTATTGAGATTTATAAAACTCAATTTTTCAGAGCTAATTTTCATTCAATCCGTGAGTATGTGTTTATACTTTCTTTTCTCACAATTTTAAACATATATAAGGATTATTTTAAGGACTGTCAAAGGTTACACAAGTTACATGAGTGTGAAACAAAGTTTTGTTCATGCAAATTGTGACCGGAAACAGAATTTGCCCTAATTCATCTTTCTCTTGAAGAAGTTGCTGTGTTTGTACACCGTAGGGTTTTGTGACTAAAGAGCTTCTTGATCTTCATCGTGTGATGAACTGAAGAACTTTGTAGCCAACATCTTCTTCAAGTTGGTGAGTTAGTCACATACTGAGAGCCGTGCATCATTAATTAGTCATGTACTGAGATTCGTGCAAAAAGTGTGACGTTCATATATTGAAAAGTTCAGAGGTTTTGAAGCGGTAGAAGGTTTCCATTGTAAGTTCATCTACCAGGATTGTAGAGTTTAAGGACAAATGTTTTATACTAGATTTGAAACTTCTCTTTAATATAGTAGATTGCTTTTCGAGAAAGTTTCCTCCTAGTTTTTTTACTGTAAAATTAGTTTGTTTCATTAGTTTTCCTATATGATATCTTGTCTTATTTATTTTTTCCACTGTGCATGATTTTGACATGATATTGATATTTGTTTATTTTAAAAAGTTTTATTCATAATAAATCTAATTAACAACATGAGTTTAAAACTTGTTAATTCTCAACTGAGATTTAAATTTTCCAACAGAAATAACCCCAGCAATTTTGAAATGTCATCTAGGTGTGTCACTAAACAGTAAATTGTATATTTGCCAAGAATTCTGTGATTCAATGTCATTGAAAAGAAAAAAGTTGAAGAAATAAAATACTGTAGTTATTTTTTTAAAATGATAATTTAGCTGTTATAACAAGTGCCAAACAGGAGATTTGAATCATGATTCTCATTACAACCTTACTTTGGATATACAAAGCTCATATTTTCATTTACTCTTAACATAGTATAAATCGCTAATTTCTTCCTCTAAATTTCACTCATTGCTAACAACTTCCTATGTAAAATAAATATAACAAAATGATAGAACATATAAGATAAAATAACTCTTTAAGGCTTTCTTTTTCTCATTCTCGATGGTGGTGGCTATTTGGCTGGGAACTTATATCTCTTTTGAAAGCATGGAAAAGATCAATACCCAGAAAAACATTAAGCAAGTTCATTCCAACCATCCCAAATAAGGCAAGTGGCAACTCAATTCCCTTTCCAAACTTATGACGATCTCTGAGAAGCTTAGCAGTGATAAGAACATGAGATACAAACCTTGCTAAAATGAAAGCTACCCAATTAAGAACCCATTCTGCCCTCACAATTGTGCTGTTGGCATCACGGAGACCAGCCATACGTCGCACTTTCCTTACATGCAGAAATATGGAATGCAACTGTATCATCAGAAGAAATTTAACCTTCAGTTACATCAACTAGATTCAGTACGCATATTCACATTAGTATTCAAATTTTCGATAACATTATCAAAATTTTGGGATTTAGTTTTAATTTGAAGTCACCTTGATTTCTAACAGAATTTTGGTAGTAAGAGAATAAGATCCAAACAATGGTTCTCACGGGCTAGGCTTAATATTGAATTAACCAACAGTTTGTTGATACAAATTTGAAGCTTTTTTTCTGGGAAAAATTAAAAAAAGAAATTGGGAAGACCATTTTTCATGACTTGCTTGCATAGCAAAATAGATTGAAAATTAAAAGCAGTAAAGATAACAGGGAGGGATCCTGATCGCTCAAATTACACAAGGGTGCAAAAACAGATATCATCACTAAGCATAACAATGGCATGAATACCAGATTTTACTCAGATTGATATAACTGGAGCCAAAATTTATTAAATTTTGACAGTCTCTTCAGTGTAAATTTCAAGCATTTTACTAAAGCTAATACACAGATTTCAATCACATTTTAAACAAGTACAGCCTTCATTAACATAGACAGGTCAAACAAATGAATTAATGATAACCACAAAGCTATAAACCACTTGAAGACTATTCCTCTAATAGCATAAAAAGGCATCTTAAGACATATTTATCCTTTAAGAGTTCATCTCCTTGGGTGTGTTATCAAAATGTAATAAAATAAGAGGAAGAAGCACTAGCCTATACCTTAAGAGTCAGAAAACAATACAAGAAACCACCACACTTATATATTTTTAGTAACAATTAAATTTTGTTAAGGTTCTTTAATTTGTTTTAGTAAACACTTCATTTATGAGATTTGATTCTCACTCTTGAGTACAGCACACACATCTAGGGATTATAAGCATATAGTTATGCCTCAGGCAAAAAAACATTTATCCTATTACCAATTTACCATCATATTACATCAGAGGAGTAACCGGGGGTGGGGGGTTGGGGGAAAGAACATACCTCACAAATGAGAGTGAGAATAAGGTAATTGATAGTGACGTTTCGATATAAAGCAAGAGAGAAGCAAATGAGGAGTATCAGATGATGCAATAAAATGGCAGGGATCCAACCATTGTATAACCGGTAATGCAGCATATCCCATTGATCATATGCAAAGTAACCGCATGAGAAGCATAAAGCTGGATATGCCCATGGCCAAGTCCCCCGAAATAACTGTGAGTGCTCAAACATCCCATTTGATCCGTTTTTTAACCACTGATTAACCAAAATGAATACCACTGCACAGGAGGTAAACAAACATTTGAAATTACTAGCATAACTACTAATATTCAGAATGAAGGCATGTCAAAGACAACATGATTTACAGTCGAATATTTGAACATCTGACACTATAAGAATTGTAAACCAATGGATAAATTTCAGAAACAGTTAGAAGAGCCCAGCAATCAAAACAAGCATAGAAACTATAAAAAAAAAAAATTAAAATTAAAAAAATTAAAAAAAAAAGGCTTTTTATAGCTTTTTTCAAGAAAGCTTTTAAAATCCTAGACAAGAATATCAATGAGATTGAATTTTCATTAATAGATTGACCAAATTTTAGGTCTACAAACCCAGCAATACCAGTCAAAGTGATATATATGCATGTAGGACTTTATATAATATATAATCTATGTAGGTGTATACTTTGCAAACGCACACATATGGAACAGAAACCTGCAACCAACAACAGATAAAAAGACAAATAGTGAGAAATTATCTCTTGCATATGTATGTGATATTACAGCTAGCGCGATTACCTATCACAACTGTTGTAATTAGAAGAAATTCTGAAACATATCAAACAGCATCACCTATTTTACTGATCTCTGAATCAATTTTCTATTTTTACCCCAAGACCAATAACTATATTTTTGAAAGGCAAGACCACCTCCAGACTACAGAAGAGTCCAAAACATTAGTTTTAGATCAAGGTATCTATTACAGAAAAGTATTCAAATAAAGTCTTATATCTGATTCTTTGGAAACAAGGGACAACTCCCATGGTCAATGAAATTCTGGATAAACCCAACTTCACTGTTTTACATATTTAACGCCCCCATCATCTCATCTGAAGCTTAGATGAAGTTCAGTTGTCAACATATTAATAAGCTCCACAAAGCCTTGGCTCCAGCTACTTAATAATTGATCTAGAAAAGACTTATCAAGACCTGGCTCAGCCTTAGTGATATAAAAGTATCTTTAAGATTATCTCTTATCCAATGCTCACATAGATATATTCCATAATACTGATACAGTGCATCCATTACTTCCATTCTTTGCATAATCACAATCTCCTGCAGATGCTTCAAGATTGGAACACTCGAACTTGCTCAGACTAGCACTTCCATTTTTCAATGCAAACACCATTAATAATGATTCATCATTATTAAACCAAATAAGGCCAAAATTTTCTCATTTTATAAGTACTAAGAATAGTTATTAGTCTACAATGATGATTTAATGATGTAGGACACAATTTACTATTTAATTATTGTAATTTACTATTTAATTATTGTAATTTATTATTTTTGGTATTTTTATGTAAAAAAAACGTTATTTTAGGTTTAGGTGATTTATTTCCTTGTTTTTAGGTGCATTTAATGTTTTTTAGATCAAATTTGGTTCCTGTTATGGTTAGGTATCAATTAGGAGTTATTTTAGATTATATTTTCTTGTCTATCAAGTTTTAAGGAGCCCTTAAATAGGCTCCTGTAAACGTTTTTTTGATAGACTATTATCAATAAACACAGACGTTTTGTCAAATTATCTTCTGGTGGATTCCAGTTTTATTCTCTTTGTGGATTCAGGGAAACCCCTTGTGGATTCGAGGTTTACTACCAGGAACTAACAGTTTAGTTTCTGTTCCATTAAGAGAGTATCGTGTGTGCTTTCTCTAGGCTTCCGCGACATCAGTTGGTATCAGAGCCTTAACTTTCTTGGTCTGATTGCTAACCGGCGAGACGGTAACCACCACTACAACAACGACGAATAACTTAGCAAGTATTACGTGACGTACAACAAGCACTCACAAATATCTATACTAGGATGGCGCCGTTGAAGAATGGAAAAAATAGGGATAACTGCAGCGGAGACATAACTCACGGGCAACCTATTGGTAAGCAAATTTCATATAGATCTTACAAGAGAATTGCAAGTCTTAATGGTTATTTTTTAAAAGAAGATTTTCTTAATTGGTTACTTGATCTAGAGGATTTATTTGACTATGAGAATATTTGTTATGAGAGAAAAGTTGGACTTGCTTTGTATAAACTTAGTAAGTATGCCTTATGTTGGTGGAAACGAGTACAATCTGATAGAATCCGACAAGGTAAAGACAAAATTCGATCATGGCCAAGGATGAAAAAGATGCTTGCTATCAAATTTTATCCTTTGGATTGTGAAGAAATCTTGTCGTATACAATACAAGATTATTATTGGCCAAGAAGTTCATACTTGAATTATTTTGAAGAGCCAAATATTCTATTGTTAAAGGAAGAATTACATGTTAAGGAAAATATCATTCTTGAAGAAAATATAGAGATTTCTGAGGAAATTAATGAAGGCCTTGTTATAAAAAAATAACCTGAAATCAAGATTGTGGAGGAGATTAATGAAGACCCCATTATAGAGAAAGATCTTGAAGTTGAGATAGTAGAGACCATTAAAGAAGAAATTATAGAGGAAGTTGTCAACGATTTCGATGAAATCAAGTTAGATGATTGCAACATTCAAACTCCTATTATTTTATTGGAAGACACCGAAACAAAGTTTATTGATTTTATTGGGGTAGAAAGATTTGATTTGATCATTGACTCTTATTTGGTGAATATTGTCAATTACATGAAGATCAAGGGAGTAGAAGTTCAAGTTGCCCAATTAATGACTTTCAAGTTTGGCAAGAAGACAAAGAAGATGAAGTATTCAAAGTATTTGTTCTCTTGGCATGGGAGATTTCAGATTTCAAAGATGAACTCGAGGACGAGTTTGTTTCAAGTGGAGGGGTCTGATGTAGGACACAATTTACTATTTAATTATTGTAATTTATTATTTTTGGTATTTTTATGTAAAAAAAACGTTATTTTAGGTTTAGGTAATTTATTTCCTTATTTTTAGGTGCATTTAATGTTTTTTTAGGTCAAATTTGGTTTCTATTATGGTTAGGTATCAATTAGTAGTTATTTTAGATTATATTTTCTTGTCTGTCAAGTTTTAAGGAGCCCTTAAATAGGCTGTTCCATTAAGAGAGTATCGTGTGTGTTTTCTGATACCAACTGATGTCGCGGAAGTCTAGAGAAAGCACACACAATACTCTCTTAATGGAATAGAAACTAAATTGTTAGTTCCTGGTAGTAAACCTCAAATCCACAAGGGGTTTCCCTGAATCCATAAGGAGAATAAAACTGGAATCCACCAGAAGATACTTAGGAGCCTATTTAAGGGCTCCTTAAAACTTGACAGACAAGAAAATATAATCTAAAATAACTCCTAATTGATACCTAACTATAACAGGAACCAAATTTGACCTAAAAAACATTAAATGCACCTAAAAATAAGGAAATAAATAACCTAAACCTAAAATAACGTTTTTTTTACATAAAAATACCAAAAATAATAAATTACAATAATTAAATAGTAAATTGTGTCCTACATCATTTAAGATTTAGAGATTGAAAGGGAGTAGTGACTTCCTTGTGTTCATTATATATGTCCATTAAGTAGTCTTTTTTAAATAAAATATAATTATATATATATATATATATATATTACTTTTGTTCAGGACGTTTAGTTCTAAATCTCTAACTCTTAAATCATCATTGGAGCCTTTTACACACCACATACTCTTTCCATGGGAAAGATTATGCACATGTACCTTGTAAATTGTAAAAAAACAAAAACAAACATTAAAATCACCACTCCCTTTCAATCTCTAACTAATTCTATCAAAACCCTCTCTCGTAGGGATATTTGAATAAAGAATATTTAGAAAGTAGTATACTGATTACTGACTTCCAACTCCTCCAACTTCACAGTTCCTCATCTGTCTATCTAATCAACACAGAATCAATTGATGCTTCTCTAGCTATAGAGCATGCATACAAGTCACAAAACAACATCTTCAAAGGATGATCCCCACACCAGATGTCATGTCAAACCCGAACTCAGTGACTAAATGCAGGGAGCACAACCAGAATTATTTTGAAATTTATTATTTCAGATTTTCACTTATCTTATGGGATTGGAATTATTTATTTATTCTTTATTTTTTTTGGATTTGAATAGGGATCCAATTTATTTATTTTTTTCAGATAGGATACATTTTTAGATTATCTTTAGTTGAGACTTGAGAGTTTTATGGGACATTATCTTTTATTCCCTGATACTACTCTATAAAAAGGCTCCAAGTGGTGTTTTTACAGTCAGACTATTATAGAATAAAAATTCCTTTGTGGAAAATGTATTTATCTACTTGGCGGTGATTTCAAGCAACCCTTAGGTGGTGAATTTTGGTTTTCAGGCTTCTTGAGGTGATGAAGCCTAGGCTGTCTTGCATCAGTGACCATCTCCTACATCAACTTGCACATAATGTAAAAGTTTGTCCCACCCAATCCTAATGTATTTCAATAGGCCACAACCGTGAGTCCAAATAGGTTTCAAAATCCATCAACCCCATTCCATACAGTACTTCACATTTATCGCACATAACCATAAATGTGTATTACCATAACCGTTTTCCTAGACAGGGCTGGCTCAACCATTAGGCCACTTAGGCAATGGCCTAAGGCCCCCTCTATTAACCAATAGAACATAATAAAGGCTTTCTCGAATATAATTAAGTCCCTCTCACCTAGTAAAAAAATCAATATAGCCCCTAGAATGCATTGTCCCAAAAATTTTAATCAATAAAAATTATTTTTATAAAAATTATTCTCTCTTTGAATGTTGTGCATTCTCTTAAAATATTAGTCTATTTGCGGTAGTTAAGATTGTAAAATTTCTATCTCCCAAACAAAATTAAAATTAGAATAAATAGTTTTACAGACAAGTTCAGTAATAAATCCAAAGTCTCCTAATCCCAACTTTTCCTAGAGAGATTATCACTAAAAATAAAAGGAAAAAAAAAAAATTACACATTTTCTTTCCATCTTGATTCTTGAAGGAATCAAACCCCATCTTCTCCATGCTTACCTCACTGCTCACCATTTTGATTATCTTTTTTTGCTTTCTTTGCAGCTGCTCTCAATTGATGATTTTTTAACTTGTCTCCTATCATCTTCATTTCAGGTTGACATTTGTTTTACTCCCCCTTTTTTTTTTTTCTCTTCTTCTTGTTGTTTCCACCATTGCAAGGCTTTCTCCCTTTTGTTGGGTGAATGAAAGACTAAGTTTATTTCATGTAGACCATCTTAAATTTTTTTTTTTCTGAGTATGTGGTCCTTCTATACATTATTATGTGTACAGAAGAAAAAAAAAATCCCTTCTTTATTTAGTCTTTTAGCTTTGCCCTATTACACGTTTTATAAAAAAAATTAGTTATTTTTATTTTTTATTTATTTAACCAGCCTTCTAAGTTTCTCCCTATTTACACGTTCTGTGTTGATCTCTAAAGCAAAATCAGATTTCGCTTCTAGACCTATAGGAATCCTTATCCTATCTGTTACGTAAAATCTAAAAGATCCCTCTTATCAGTTATAACACCAAAAACTTAATTATTAATTTTATATACACTATCAAACAGAACACATCGCATACCGTGAAGCCAAGTCAACACATGACAAAACAAACGATAAAATGAAATAGGAAATTCGCAATAACTATATATCCCAGATTCATCACTAGTACTGAAATTTGCAACACTGAAAACAACAGCACAATAGCAATATACCCAAATGAAAAATAAGGAAGAAAACCCAGAAAGAAGAAATGGGAAACGAACCCGAGGAAGAGATGATGAAGGAGTGGAGGAGAGAGACGGAGGTGTTGACGAAGAGTGGGTCCTTAGAGAAGCGAAAGCGGATGACCCAGTTGGCCGTTTGAAAAAAGCAACACCCAGCGATGACACAAAGCAGCTCGTTTCGCTTGTTGAATACTATTTCGAACAAAAGAGATAGCAACCACAGCACCAGTGTCGCAAAGAAAAATGCCCCTGCAGCCTGGTTTTCATTTTGCACCATTCTCGCCATAACCCTCTCTCTCTCTCTCCTCTGTTTACTGGGCAAAATCGGCCGACACAGAATTTTTGGATAAAGTATATTACCAGCTCAACGTTGCTCTGGTGCCTCAAGTTTTCAACCCAATAAAAAATTGACGTGTAAAAAAAAAAAACCAGATCAGCATTCTTGTACTTCGTTCACACAAAGGGCAACTAACAAATTTACCCTCAAAATTTCCTAAACCATATTCACCTCTTTTTCTTTTTTAGAGGCCACAAATTTACCCTCAAAAAAAATTTCTAAAGCAAATAATATTTTCACAACAAAACATAAGTGACAGGTTTTTATAGTCTATCATTAGTGAATAAAAAAGTTATTTCAGTCGTAGGTTTTAATTATAACTAGGGTTATCCAAGGATTCGCTGGAACCAACCGACCCGCTGTCGTCGAGTAAGCCTGACCCATTGCCGACCAAACCAACTACTCCGGTGGTCAGCGACGAATTTCATTCTCCAAAATCCGAGCTGAGCTGGTTAGATATCGGATCTTCTCATCTCAAATCCGAGAAACTTGATCTAACCGACACATTTATTTTTCTGGCGATAAAGTGTAGATCCAACGTATTTTGGGAATTTTTTTGGGAAGATTTAGGCTAGATCCAAAAAGATTTCGCTAGATCTAGCCAAGATCTTGCCGAAAATGGCTAAGATTTTACTAGATCTGGCTAGATTTCTGCCATTTTTCAAAAAACTTTTGCCGAATTTATGCGTTTTCATATTTTCTTGGCCGGAATCTCGCCGTTTTCCAGATAATCAACTCTGATTGATCTGCCCGAAATCCGTGGAAGCTTCGACCTACCCGATCCGATCAACCACTCCGGTCAGCGACGGGTTGAAATATTGACCACCCGAGCTGGTCGGGTCGGTTCCAAGTTAGGCACAAACCTGACCCAGACCGACTCGTGAACAGGCCTAATTATAACCAATTAACAACTTACTACTTATGATTTGTTGTGAATGTAGCACTTCTCTTTTCTAAACCTTCCCCACACTAGTGTTACACTAGAAATGTTAAGTTCACAATATTTTCACAACAAATTTTAAGTGAAAGGTTGTTATTAGCAATTGTTGTTAAGGAAAAATGTAATTTTAGTAGTGGTTTCAAATTATGTTATAAAAATGTTGCGGATATAGCACTTTTAAATACAACACACACAAACCTTATATATATTTGGTCTAATGAGTAATGTTAAGTTCACAATATTTTCACAACAAATTTTAAGTGGAAGGTTGTTATTGGTTGTTATCGTTTAGCAAAAAAGTAATTTAAGTGATGGTTTCAAATTATGTTATAAAAATATTGTAGACATAGTATTTTATTTTTTATTTTTTATTTTTTTTTTATGGCTGGACATAGTACTTCTAAGTACAACACACACAAACCTTATATATATTTGGTCTAATGAGTAATGTTATATTTACAACATTTTCACAATAAATCATATATGACAAGTTATAACAAGTAATAATTTACCACTTATAATTGAGTAAGTCTAGCACCAAAACAATTTCCACTATTTTTGTCACGACTTGTCTATGTGGCAAGTTGTAAGTGTTGGAAATAAAATCGTGGGCCCATAATTTCACCACCATTCATGGGTTGCCATGTAACAAAGCTATAAAATTAGTTGCAGTACTGGACTTACTCCCTATAATTTAATGTAAAATTGTTGTGCCAATGCCTCCCTCTTTTTTTTTTTTAACTCGGTTTGTGGTGATTCAAGCTAGGTCAACACCCAAAAATAGTACATATGCTAAATGCTAAGAGGGTGTTTGGATTGGCCTATTTTCAATTACATAACTCAAAATCCACGGGATCCACTAGCTGAAATATTGTTTGGTTGAGTTTCCAATTTTTGCTTCCATAACTCATACCTCAAAATTTTGAGAATGAGAAATGAGAACTCCTCAGAGGTTGTTTTCACTTTTTGAGATATGAGTTTTGTGGCATTTTTCGTAAATAATTGCAAATGTGTGGGATCCTCTTCAATGTATTGTCACATCATCCTCAGAGCCGTTGGAAGCTTTTGTTGTGCCAAATGCTCCAGCTTCAGTTATGGCCTCTGTTTTCCTCTATTCTCTTTACTCCTCTAACTTCTCCATTTACTCCATTTACACCTTCTCCATTTACTCCTACTCCTTCTCCATTTATTGCTTCTCCATTAACACCTCTCACCCACCTCTACCAACATATCATTATTTCAAAACTTTTTCCTTTTCTTTTATTGCTCAGACCTCTCACTTGTTCCATATTTTCACAAGCTACTCTTAACCCAGCACAAATTGAGAGGAAGAAGAAACCATCCTAGCCAGAATCAAGCACACCCTGACACAACCATTTGATACTGGCCACAATGCCGATTTGAGAATCTGATCCTTGTACTACTCAGGTAAAAACGTTTTCCCTCTCTCACTCTATAAACCCACTATGCTCTGTTTCATTTATTATAAATTTTGTGGAAAAATTTCATCAACTTGGTTGATTGTGTCTCTTTAATGTACTTTGTTAAACATCTATGGGTTTTGTGAAAATTTTATACTTCGGCAACAGCTGATGTGGAAAACCCAAAATTACTTATTTCATACATATTATGGTATATTGTAAAAACTTTAATTTGCTTGATGTGGGTCTTGTGGTGATAGTTTGAACTAGCAACCAGTGGAGGTGTTGTGGGTTGTTTGCTGTAAATAATTTTTGAAGCAAAAATTTTGTTTGATCTTTAAAAAGGCTAAAAGGACACACATTGCCACATTATTGCAACCTATGTTCTATAAATTAACTCGTTTATGTGCTGAGATATTTGTATTAGATGGCTCATGAATCACAGGATGCAGGTGACAAAATGTGGCCTCCCCACATTGAGCAAATTTTTATTGAGATTATGTTGGATGAACAAGTGAAAGGGAATATGAAAAATGGTGTGTTAAAGATGCTTGTTTGGGAATCTATTACCAGGTAGCTTAATACCCAAACTGGGAAGAATTTTCTCACTAAGAAGGTGATTCAAAAGCATAATAGGCTAAGGCAAAAACAAGGAAAATGGGGACAGCTTTTGAATCACATGGGCTTAGGGTGGGATGAGATAACACAATCTGTGACCAATTCTGAAAAGGTGTGGGCAAACGTTGTTGTGGTACGTTCTTTACCCCATTTATGTTTGCATATCTATAATTTTTTTTTCCAGTTCTATTTCGTGTGGCCTGTTGTTTGGTGGAAATTTTACTTCTTTTTAGGGAGATCCAAAGGCACCGTTACTACAAAAGAAGGGCTGCACCCACTATGACAAATTGAGGTAACTATTTGCCCCCAATACTGCAACTGGGGCCCTTCATATCTCTTCTAACACCCCAACCCTAAATGATGATGAAGAGTGTGCCCTGAAGGAGGAACTTGCTAATGATGTTTGTCGTACCCAACTTGGTCATGATGATTGCTACAGCCCGAGCCTTAAGGGAATACCTAGGAATGACAGCCCCTGTTTTGGCCAAACGCAACGTGCTAACAGACGTCCACTTCAAGATTCCAATGCCAAGGGGAAGAAGGTTGCCAAGAAAGCGGATACGGCGAGTGAGATGACTGTGGCTTTACAAGAGTATACTGCAATGACAAGAGAGAGGAATTCTCAAAGAAGGGGGCTGGCATCTGGTAGCTCTGAACATTTTGGCCAATCAGCTGCTATAGGTGATCCTTGCTCACTAGGAAAGGCTATTGAAGTTTTGAATCAGCATGAGGACCTTGATGATGATGCATATTTTGCTGTTTCCACGGCTCTACACCTCAAAGAGAATAGGGGGTGTTAATGAGGATGCTAGAGCATAGGAGGAAGAATTGGATGGAAATAGTTGCTAAGCGGAATCGCAACTAATCTTTGGTGTTATTATTTCATTTATGTAATGTGGGTTTGGTTGTATGGTGGTTTCATGGAGGTGGTTGTACTTATTAAAACATGTTTAAGACGTGTTGTTGGTTGAGCCATCTTTTGGTTTGTTTCTGGATGTTATCCTAGATGGCTGAAAACTTTATTATGTTTTTCGTTGATCTGTAATGTTTGTTGTAGACTTGGCTTGGTTTGTTGTTATGTTTATTAAACTCTATTTATATCGTGTTATGTTATCTTAAATACTTGAACATTCATAATTGTTGTTTTATATGCTTTGTCTATTTCATACAACTATATATTTTTTGCTTCATTTGTACTAATCCTCTTTCATTGCAGCTTATATGTCATAATCTCCAACCCCAATGATGCTAACTCATTCTGGACTTATGACTTTGACAATGCCCACTTCAACAATGATGATGAGATGCATTATGGAGACAATGAATTTTGATGAGGAGTACTCAAACTTAGATGAGGAGCAGTTCAATGGGAGCTATGATGGGATGATCTATTCTTCAACCGCGAAACTGAGATGCATGGGTTTTGCAACGATCCTGGGCACGGCTGCCTTAACCCTGACCATAACACCCTCCATTGTGGGGATTATACAGATTCAGATTTGGATTGTGATAGTGAGGAGGAGTTTGACTATGTAAATGGTTTGGTGGGGGAGATGGCATCTTATTTTCAATGACACTACGACAAACGTCCCATGCACATAGTCATTTTGATTGGTAGCAGTTACATGGATGAGGTCAGAGATGGAAATCCTCAATAGTGCTTTGAAATGTTTCATATGTCTTTGCGGTTGTTTTATCATTTGGTTGATGAGTTGAAACAGCATGGGTATCTGAAAGAAGGAAAGGGTGGCATTGATGGGGGAGATGGCATCTTATTTTCAATGACACTACGACAAACGTCCCATGCACATAGTCATTTTGATTGGTAGTGGTTACATGGATGAGGTCAGAGATGGAAATCCTCAACAGTGCTTTGAAATGTTCCATATGTCTTTGCGGTTGTTTTATCATTTGGTTGATGAGTTGAAACAGCATGGGTATCTGAAAGAAGGAAAGGGTGGCATTGATGTGCAAGAATTGGTTGCCATGTCCTTGTACATTATTGGACATAACACCCGTATGCGGTGCGTTGCTGACAGGTTCTAGCATTCCACTGAGACGGTGAGTCATAAATTTCAAAGGCTTTTACAGGCTGTCCATTCCTATGGTTAGTACTTGATTAAGCCTGATCCCAATATCATAGGCCTCCTATGACATCTCCAAGTGAACAAGTATCACTCATGGTCTGTGATTTGGAGTAATGTTTAATTTCTATTATGTTGTAGAGATGCATTGGAGCAATTGATGGAACTCATATCAGTGCTCGAGCTCCAACTGGCAGAACTAGTGCTTATAGGAGTAGAAAAAACATTATCACCACTAATGTGATGTGTGCATGTGATCATGACATGCGTTTACCTATGTCCATTCGGGCTGGAAAGGTAGTGCGAATGACTCAAGGGTATTGGAGGAAGTCATTAAGAACCCAAAGCATGGATTTCCATGGCCACCAAATGGTATGCATGTTTTAAATTTAAATATTAAGTAAAACACATTTGGATGTCTATGGATATAATAAATGATAGACTAATATTTAATTTAACATGTAGGTTCATACTGCTTGGTTGATTCGGGTTACTCCATTAGTACGTCATTCCTTCCCCCGCACAAATCCACCCACTACCATGCTTAAGAGTTCAGATCAAGCAACAGGCAATTGACGACGAAGAAGGAGTTATATAACTATAGGCACTCCTCATTGTGCATGGTCATTGAGCGATGTTTTGGCATCTTGAAGGCTTGTTTTCCCATATTGAGCTCGATGTCGAACTTGAAGCCTTTGCGCCAGCGGTATATCATTTCTGCTTGTTGTGTTATGCATAATTTCATCCGCATCAATAGCCGGCCTGATGAGTTGTTTCATACATGGGAAACTGCTGATCTTGGTGGAGGTGCTAGCCGAAACAGTGATGGTGGATCTCCAGGATCATCAAGCAGTACAATGACCTGAAGACATGTTAAGGAGACGTCTGACCAGACCAAGTGAGCTATGAATCAGTTTAGAAATGATATCACCGACCGCATGTGGGATGATTATGTGTGTTGTCAACATTGATTCAAGAAATATGTTATGGGTAACTATTTTGCATGGTGGAGTTTTTTGATGGGCTGTTGGGACTATGTAATCACCTGGCAGTATATGTTCTTGCCAGATTGTATTATGATAGATGAGAACTCATTAGGCAGGTTGTTTTGCATTTTCATTGTCAAAGGCGTGTTGACAATGTCTTTTGTATGGTGGAGTATTTTGGTGGGTTATTGGGACTATGTATCTTGTTGTCAGTATATGTTATTGGCACTGGAAATATATATATATATATATATAGGTTATATTATGTTAGATGAGAACTCATTAGGCAGGTTGTATTATTATATATTCATTGTCAAAGGCTTGTTGACAATGTCTTTTGTAACTTATGAACTAATCTTGTAGTTTGACAATGGAAGTTATGAATCTGCTGGTATTTTGTATATTTGGCTGCAAATCTTAATACTCTAATAATAATTGAGCAAATTTTTAGTTGGCTGCAAACCTTGATGCTCTTGTTATGTTTGGCTGCAAATCTGTGAGGTTGTAGGCAATTTTAGTCTTTTGTGAAGGGCTTGGACTCTGCTAAATAAGAGTATCTTGGGACCTGCAGATTGTTGGAGTCTTTGGAATTGGGCTTGATAGCTAAGTCATGTGTTTCCCATAATATTTGACCTGGAATATTCCTCTATTTTCGTGAGCTTCCTCTTGTTCATGTTTACTTGAGAGTTGTCAAAGGGATACGAGAACAATTTGATAATTGGGTTGGCAGCTTATTGGTGTGACACTATCAGTAAATTAGTGGTTAAAGATAATGGATACAAGTTTTTTGGTGGTATTAGAGTTTTGCACAACTTCACAGTAATGGATGCTTGAACCTGCAATTTGTTACTTGTTGTAAGCATTAAACAAGGAAAATGGTAGAAATTAGAATTACTGTATCCAGCTGAACCTGCATTTTTTTTACACAAAGTTTGTGATCTTAATGAACATAATGAGAAACAAGGATGCCATATTTTGGCTGCTGTAAATTTTCCATTTTTTGTGTTGTTTTCATATATAAAAAAGTCTATGCAATCTTTTTGTCATCCTTAACTGCAAATTGGCTATACTTATTGCCTTGAACTATTTTATTCTTGTTTGGTAAACTAAGAAAAACTACTCTATGATTTCTGTATCACTAGGATACTCGTATATATGGGGCTTGATAACTAGGATACCTTTTTTAACCAAGTTGAAATTAACACAGAGAAAGATATTCATAAAAGAGTCATTATATTAAATTAAAATGTCAAGTGTTACAGCAGATTATTGGAGTCATGTGTCCAAACTCAATGGGTTACATATTGCCTATTACATACACCATACTGTCATGGCAAACACAATCGAGTCCTTCCAACATCCTCAAACCTAGTAATAAATAAGTAGAATACAATAAACAACACCCATGAGAGAACTAGAACTTGTTTATACGTGTTCATCTTCTTTTCAGCAATCCTTTGTGCAACCTTACATTTTTCTGCATTTTGCTTTGCAACTCTTTCCCTTTTTCGTGCTTCTTTAAGCGATGCATGTGCTTCCTTATCACCCTCAGTAGCAAGCACTGCCTCATTCTCCAGCCTCCTGAACTTTGCTATTACGATAAGTGCTATTTCCACACCATGCTTGTAGGTGTTGCTATCCAACTATCTAAAAAAATTACAATGTCAGTCATCATCCTGCAGCGTACATGACAATATCAATTCAGGTGAAATGAAGGAATTTATGACATATCACAAACGGTGTAACTAAACGCAAATGTAAACTCACCGGTGTCCATTCCCTACAACCATAAAACCTCCTACCAAAGTTATGGAGCGACAATGATGTCCTAACCACATAGCGATCCACGTCGCATAGATGGTCATTACAGCTGGAGTAGTAGTTACTTCCTTCCAACATTAGTTCAAACACCATAGCCTCTGAACATAGCACAAAACGAGCAGTATTTTAATTTCCCATTATCATATGCTTGCAAGGAATACTGTAAAAGTAAACCAATCTGCTCCTTATTGCAACTCAAAATTTTCATATAGTGAAAGTGAATGATGGAAGAAAATAGATTATGCAAGAATATAGGACTGTAGATTTCTTTCAAATGCTCAAAACAACCAATGTCATTGCAGCAAGCATCTTAGCCAAACTAATTCCATTAATGCGAAATGTTATGAAAATTATTCACCAGGGCGCCACATGTTAATACAAAGTGCTACTCTTCCAGATAACAATCAAAGTAAAAACAAACAAAACCACAGAGGTAGAATCACACGAGAACAATCTAGACAAACTCAGAGCATAGTCACAAGAAACCAAATATTCACATTCTTGACCTCAGAGCATAGATACAAGAAACCAAATACCCACATTCCTGACCTCAGAGCATAGTCATCGAAAGCTAAACAAACTCAACCCTGCACAAACAAAATTAAAACACAATTTTCAGTAGTCATGAATTCATACATCGGGAAAAAAGAGATGTAGGGAAAATAATAAAGCATGTAGAGTTATGAGTTTGGAAGCCATTCATGAATTTCAGTGTTTCTTTTGGGGCAGAGAAAGAAAACAAAATGAAGACCAATAGAGTAAGAGAAATAGAGCACTACAACCAAGAAACGAAAAAAAACTCATCGATAATCTTTGATTTTTGCTAGAGATGGTCTTTGACTTTTGCTGGAGAAGAATAGAAGCTTCGAACTTTGCTTTCGATGGGTCTGCGATCTAGATGATGAGATGGGTCTCTCTGTTTTATAGAGATACGTATTTGGGGAGATAGGTATTCGTGCTAGAAATGGAATATGTAGTGTGTTGGAGATTAGGGAGATGGGTATTTGATGGAATGTGTTAGATATGGAAAACGGAGTGTATGGGAGGTGCTGGAGATGGATTCGGAGAGTGTTGGAGATTTGGGGAGAATGGTATATGTTGAAATGCTAGAGTCAGAGTGTGTGGGAGAGAAGAAATTTTTTTTTAAACAATTTTTATATGGGTTGAGAGGACACGCAGGTTACTGTTCAGAGTATTTGGCAGGGTGTAGGCTCCACTAAAAAAGGGAAAAAGTGAAGAGGAACAAAATCTCAATTATAAACCAAACAAATAATTTTGAGTTTTGGATTGTTGGTGAAATAGAGTTTTGAGATATGAGTAATGAGTTAGCCCCAATCCACATAGCCTCTAAATCACCAACCTATATGCGTTTGGTATCCCTGTTTTTGCTAGCTTATTGATTTAACTTAAGGCCATTCATTTCTAGCACACATATCACTTGGCCATTCATTTCTAGCACACACATCACTTTCAGGCACAATGGTCATTGTTTTTTTATTTATTATTATTATTATTAAATTTGGGTGTAAAATTGTTCCTAGTTAATTAGGTATATTTCTCACTTTGATTTATTGCCTCAAGAAAGATGTCTTCTAGTTAGAAGCAATGAAGGTCCTATCTATCGGACTAGTTGAACGGAGTTTGGTTTGAAATTTTCCTTTCTTGCTTACAAAACAAAATACAAAATGAATAGTATTATAAATGTTCCATTATACCAAGCGAGGGAAACATTTTCCAAGCTAACTCCAAAGCTATGGAAGACCAAAGAATTGGAGATCATCTATCATCTTAGGTCATGGGTGTAAAGCAATATATAGATGTAGTTAAAGATCAATCCACTGAATGTAATTCTCAATCCAAAACGACTTGCAGTACATGATTGAAAAAGGCCAAAGCTACATGTAGTTTAGCTAAGCCCTCTTAATAACAGTATGTGTTATTACTTTGTACACGTAAGTTGGAGTTAATTTAGGCACCAAACATATCTCCATTTGTTATATATGTATATAAGCAATATGATGCTTATCATTAATGTTATTGATGATGCACAAAATCATCAGTGAGCTGATCATCCACACACACACCAATTAGGGTACTTGAAGAATAAGAGAACAAAGAACTAACAAAGAGCATTGGTAAGGGGCCGGCCAAAGACCCTCTGAATGTTAAGTCAATGATAGAAGAATGTCCGCGAACTCAATAGTGTGAGAGCTTGAAAATTTCACGCACCTTAAAGAAGAGGAGGTTTGATGTTTATATAGTGGTGTAGAACTTGACCAAGATCCCTTAAATGAAGGAGCTTTCCTTGTAGAGAATATTTGGAGTTAAGGCTCCGAGATCTTAGGGCTTCTCTTCCCATACGGAGAAGATATGAACGTGTAGTAGGGTCTTTGAGCACGGTGTGCATGTTATTTTTATGTAGGGACATATGAGTGGAGAACACATAAAGGCTTGTGGGGCCTATCGAGTATGATCATTCATCCGTCGGTATGGTCATCTATCCATTGGTATGGTCATCCATCTGTCAGCATGTGAGTGGAGAATGAGGTGTAAATTGTTCATCGGGTGTATATGTGAGCTACCCAACAAGTCTTCAAGGAGAGTGGAGCTTCGAACCATTAGGGCTTTAAGGATATCGAATGGGGAATTCATCCCGATGGGTCGGTGGTTGGTGGGTCCCATTGGAGGAGGTATTCATCATGATGGGTTAGAGATGAGGTGTCATATCTTGACAGGTCAAAGTGCCCAAAAGACTTTCTTTGATGAAAATACCCCTATCAGTTATAAGCACTAATTTCCAATCCCATAACAAACTCTCTCTACTCTAACAAACACTCCCTGTTTTCTCATTGTCATTTCAATGGGAAATTCAATTGTCATTCAAATGGCTCTAAGAACTGTAATTGAGCTAGACATCTTCAATACCATTGCCAAAACAAAGTCCACAATTGTGGTGGGCAAACATGTAGAATTCTTCACATTTATTGCAGACGTGAAATTCCAATCCACTTCAGCTAGACCATATGTGCAACAAATTCACAACCTTTAGTACACAAATCTTGGGCATGCACCTAAAGTCGTGCCCATATTCGTCTATATTGACAATGAATCCATTCTACTCCAACTTGACCTTATATGCAACAAATTCACAGCCTTTAGTACACAGATATCACAGCTCTTGTAGCGGGCATGCATGTAGAATTCTTTACATTTAATGCAAACTTGATATTTCAATCCACTCTTACTTGCAACAAATTCACAATTAGTGGTGGAGCTAGTAATTTTTTCCGAGATGGCCAAATTATGTATAACAAAATCTTAAAAAAAAAAAAAAAATATATATATATATATATATTTCATTACTTTTTTTTTTTTTGTTTTGAAATTTGTCTCAATAGAGTTGTGACATACATTCTTTTATAGTACAAAATTGATCATGAATTAAATTTTATAGGAGTTTCTTTTTCTATATACACTGTTAGAAAATAACTTAAAATCATTTTCCATCTTGTTATTAAGTTTTGTATAGACAAGTTTCGTAGTTGAAAATGCATATTTTGTAATTCTTGAAACAAAAAGAGTAAACTAATGCATTTTTTAGCCTCTTAAGAAGATTAAACGTCTAAAGTTTCAGTATGATCGAGTAGTAGCTTCTCAATCTTAAAGATTTCTATCAAAAAGCAATACCTCCTAAAATTAAGAAAATAACTCAAACATCTCAAACAATTATCAACCAATTATATATTATAATCTTAAGAAAACAAATATAAATCATATATTGTATATTATAATATATTATATTTATAGACATTATATATTAAAATATTTAAAAAATCAACAGCATTATATATTACATCTTATAAACATAAAACCAATCAATATTAGCATTAAAAAAAAATCAATATTATATTATTATATATCCACAACACAAATACCCAACCATTCATTCAAATATATATATTTTTAATAAAAAAAAACTCCAGCCATTCATTCAGCAATAATTTTCTGGCTCAACGCCCAACCATTTGAGAAATTATACAGTTCTCTAGTGGACCATGTTACTTGTCTATCATTTCACTTAAAGATTCATATTTGTTTAAAATTGCTGAGTTAGTAATCAGTTTTTGTTTAAAAATTTTTTATATCTCAGCAATTTTAAATAGGTGAGAGTCTTTTAGTGGAATGGCAGACTACGTCACTTGTCCACCATAAGAACCTTATAATTTCTCCAACCATTCACTCAGCTCTATTCATTTAACCAACCTAGTAAAGATCATTCTATAGCAACTCAAAACTATACAATATAGCAAACAAAGAGAGAGCGAGTGATACCAGTGATGCGGTGATTAAATTCTGGCAAGTATGGAGATTGACGGTGCAGAGACAAACAAAAGGGTACTGACTGCACGATGGAGTAAACGTAAGACAGATTTGGGTTTTTTATTTTTTATTTTTAATTGAGTATTAGGGATTTTTTAAGGAAGACAGATTTGGGTTTTCTTTTACACCTTTTTTTTTTTTTTGGGTTTACATGTATATTCCAACCTCCTATTTAAAAGTCTCCTCAGTTCGGATTGTAGGCTGTAACTCGCCTACATGAAGCCGAAATTGCTAGTAATTGCCGGTCAGTCATTCGATGGTGAATTCGTTCTCGGGCCTTGTACACACTGCTCGTCACACTACCTGGTTGAAGTGTAAGGATCATACGTCTGTAATGCATTGTATGTCCCATAATAGGTCCCATTCTGCTACCCTTTCCCGAGAGTCGATGACTATTCATATCTATTACCTTGACACTGGGAGGATTAGCCTTTCATCATATTGTAGCAGTGACATTGGGCATATTAGCTGGCCTATTCCATCTTAGTGTCCGAAAATAAAGTATACACCAAACCAAATCAATATGTACTTAAATATAAACACAATCACATTAATGGTAATGGTTCCTCTTCAACATTTGACTTTAAAACTATCAATGTAAAAGAGAAATGTATACTTTCAACCAAATGAACTAATAAAATGAAATATAATAATAATAATAATAATAATAAAAAAGAAAAAAAAAAAAGAAGATAACGACTTGCCCGTACCCCAAATCCCCACAATGTCATCTTTACTCCTCTTTGAAAAGAAGAAAAGATAGTGATGAAGTGAGAAAAAAAAATTGTGAGAATCAACGGAACTGTGGAAATAGACTTTTTATTTATTTATTATTGATGTGGAAATAGACTTGAAAAAGAGATAAAGAAGAAGAAATTAAAAAAAAAAAAAAAGAGATTTGTAAAGAATTACAAAAACAAATACACAAACTAATAAATTAATAATTTCAACAATGTCAAAGGAAACAAACCTGAAATATGAGATGGTGATCAAGTGAGTAAAAAGTTGAGACAATCCAAAAATCTGTGCAAAGAAACTAAAAAGATATGTCAAATGTTTATTTTCTATACTATTAATAAAAGTATTTTTCTATTTCTTTTTCAATTTTTAGCGTACCAAAATATCCTCATACAAATTTTAAAATAACCTACCCTTTAATTTAATTTTTTTCCTACAAAAAAGGTTAAAACAATGCTATCATCTCGCATACAAAAGGGGAGAAAAAAAACTGTTATTCTCACCACCCATTTATATTCATCTATACTATTAATAAGAGGAAATTAAAAAAAAAAATGTATGTTTGTGGGGAAAATATTTATTTATTTAAAAAAAATGTATTAGTGTTTGACTACTAACGTGAGAAAAAAAATGCCGAGGTGGAAGAAAAAACGGTTTTTTTAATTATTAAATTTAGCTAAAATTTAGGAGTTTTTAAATTAGTAATTCTACATGTCTAACCCTATTATTTATGTTTTACAAATAGATAAATTTGGGTATCTAAATTGAGGATTCCAAACAGGGAAAATCCTTTGTGAGATTAGGAATTAAGGAAACTGGAAAAATATAAAAATTAAATAAAAGAAACCGGAGAGTCTTCATAAAGTAAAAAAAAAAAAAAAAAAGTTGGAATATGGTTTTGAGAATTTTTTTTTTAAATTTTAATTTTTGGATAAGTTAGTTTTAAAATAAAAGTATCATAGAAGTCTTCCATACTCCTTTTTTTGAAATACCAATTCTTTCTTTCCGCGAACTTTTCTAGTGTTGAAAGCCAAAGGAAAAGGAGAAACTGAGAATCGAGTTGGAGAAACCCGCAATCAATCCATCTACATAGAAAGGAGAAACAAGAAAGGAAAGGCTCAATGTTGAATTGAGATCTCATTAGTCCGGTAAAGATCGAGTCCAGTTATAAAGGGAATGAATGGGCTATATTGATGAAAGATGGGGTAAAAACAAGCGAATTTCCCGGGAAAACGTAAAAAGTTCGATTCTCCATGCCCCATATGAAAGGAATTTCGTTGACAAGCAAAAATCCCAAGAAAACGCACTTGGATCACATTTCGATGTCCTGTTAGAAGGGAAATTGGATCACAAGCAAAAAAGACGGGAAAACACAATGATACGACGGTGCGGGCCGGGGGTTTGCGCAGTTGAGTCTCGTGGGCCTGTTCCGGATTTCGATCAGAAGGCAAGGCTGCGAGCGAAAAAAGGAATTGGATCACGATAAATGGGTCATTTTACTACAAGTCCATTCAATGCGGTTTCTAAGCATTCAATTGGGCTACCCCTACCTAAAAAAAGGGAGAAAACCACTGGCGCAGGTCGCTTCATTCCGCCATCTTACCCATATTCTATTTCCCTCCTCAGTACCTTCGATGAATAACTAATTGATCGCGTACCGTACGCTTTCGGAAAGGGCAATTCATCAATCAAGGAATTCCGGCAAAATCGAAGATCTACGCGACCAAATGCCTAGCTGCCCACCAGAAAACTACAGGAAAGACGCCTAAGAAGCCTTGGATGATCCACATCTCAGGGTCAGGCGCTGATGAGCACATTGAACTATCCATGTGGCTGAGAGCCCTCACAGCCCAGGCACAATGACGCAATTCTCAGGGGCGCGCTCCACCACTGAGCTATTGAGGTGGAGCGGTCGGCGGTTAACGTAGATCAGAGAATTCCTTCTTTTCATTCGCATTCTCTTAATTGGTCATTCATGAACGTAGTTGTGCTCCCCCTTTTCTTATCTCCTCTGTTGAGAAAGCCATTTCTTGATTTCACGGATGAGATTCGGGGTAACGTAAGCTCCTTATCATCATATGTATCTGATAGGTAGGTGCAGGTTTTGGTTGAATGTTTACTGTGGGCTTAGCACCTGGAGAGATCAGTCTTATGTTATGGGGTCAGACCGGAGCTTTTTGTAGTGCTAGAATTTAGGAATAGTGCTTGGGAAAGTCGCTCGATCCTCCTAAGCTAAGGGAGAGGGTCTTTAGATGAAATGTTCTTTCCTAGGAACAGCTTCTACGATCACCGATGTGCCTTCAATACAAGAAGGTTTACAAAGTCCTTGACTCGATAAGAATGTAGATGCAGTTACAGGCCTGATCCTAGGAAAGCCGTCCTAGAAGCATAACTATGTTGAAGAAAAGTTTGGTTTCTTATTTTTTATTTATGGGAAAGGATCGAAATAGATCCCCCCTTTTTTCGTAGTAAGTGATAGCTGTCAGATGACTGGGCGTAAAGGGCACGTAGGCGGTGAAACCCGCGAATGAGAGAGAAAGTCAGAGGGCGAAGATCATTCGCTTGGCGAATGAAGTGAAGGCACCGGCCACTTTCTGCACTTTGAATAGTGTCCATTTAGGGTAGAGGGACAGTAGGTGTATAGTAAAACAGCCACCTTGTTGGTTGATGTAGTTTCGGAACCTAGACTTCCGGTCCTGATCATCTTCGAAGCTTTGTTCTCTATCTCGGTCTCGGTTTCTTGTTTGTTCTTCGAACATCAACCGTCTACTCAGCTCAATGAAAAGAGAGAGAAATGGAGTCAGTTAGCCCCTATTCATATTAGTAGACCGGAACTGATAACATTCGAGCTAAATTGAGAAAAACTAAAATTCATTGTTAGCCAAGGAAAATGACTCGTGAGAAAGACAAGATAGACTTTGACCAGACGCGCTCAGAATCTTTTTTTTCTTCCGGGGGGAAGTTCTCGCTCCTTCACCTCGTAAACTCGGTAAAGCGGCTTCGCTTCGCTCCTCGCTTTTGTTCAATTATAAAAAAATACCCACTTTGATGGAGATTTGTAGCGTCATTCAAGTAAATACATATTGAGATCGTAGAAACATGAGCTTGTAATATAGCTACACCTAATTCCGGGTTGTCCTCAAGTCTTGTCCTTATTAATTGTGTGGTCTAATTAATGGTATTTCTAAACCATAGAAAAGTCCAGTCCAAAGAGGAGAATCGTGTTATATATAGTTGTAAGGACACGATTATTTAACGACCCAGGAATGACATTGGGCTTGTATGTAAAGGGCCCTAACAATATGATTTGTAGAGAGTGGGCTTGAAAGGCAGGACCTTGGTCGCAGGTCAACAGTTTAGTCGTGGTTTTTTATGGAAGCTTATATATGTGTGGACTTGGCTTGACTAGCTCAGCCTTCCATTGTTGCGGATTGTAGGATTTAAGCCCTCGGACTACGTCCGAGGAGCACAGTATCCTTCCCTTTCTCCATTTTTTAGGATTTTCCCCTTACTCCGGGGGTCCCTTTCCCCTTCGCTCTCTCTCCTTTTTATACTAGTGTTCACTTCCCTTTTAGTGTCCACGTGTAAGTTTTACTTTCTGGGGTACAGACCTGTCCTGTCAATCCATACCTAGAGTGGTTGGGGGTGGTTGGAAAAGTTAAATAGCATGGTTTGGAGTATGGGCCGGTCAGATGCAGGATTCTGTACTACGATGTTGGCAACTTTCTCCCTTGTCCTGCCCCTGTACTGAGTTTGTCCTTTTCTTCAGGCGTTTTGTGAGGTGCTGAGCATAAGATCGTCCTCAGCCATGTCCTTGGGCCTTTTTTGGGCTTTCATTATGCGTCCTCGGCAATAGCTCTCCTTGACTTAGGCCTTGGGCCCTAGTGTAGAGTGGGCCTGGGCCACGAATTCTTTGACCCCACAATAGTATAGATATATTTGTAATTAGGGATTTGTTTGGAGAAAATGAATTTTGTATATTTTTGGGTTTGTTAACTTTGTTGTTCCAACTTTATTTTTTTGAATTTTTCTGTAACAATTTATAAGGGCCAATTATAAAACTTTAAAGTATAAATTAAATTTTTTTTTGATGAACTGAATTTTAAATTTTGGCTATCATATCAATCAAAATGAAAATTAAAGTCGGGGGCCCCAGGTTCGCCTCTGTTCACAACCTTCAGTCCACAAATATGACCTTGGCATGCACCTAAAGTCATGCCCCCCATATTTGCCTATAGTGTCAATTGACTCAATTCATGTAAAACAGATCACCTAAAGTTATGCCCCGCATTTGCCCATATTGACAATACATGTAAAACAAATCTGTTTTACATGAATTGTCAAGGCAAATATGGGGCATGGCTTTAGGTGCATGCCTAGGTCATAATTGTGTACTGAAGATTGTGAATGTGTTGCACTGTCAAGTATGAGTGGATGTAAATTAGCTAGGTGCAATGCAAGCCACAAATTTTGACACTCTGCACGTAGGCATGTCCTCGTTACCATTGTACGGTAAAATGAGGGTCACATGTTCATACCACGAAAAAATACATAATGTGCGGTGTCCACTCCTATGTGAATGAGAGAATACATGTTACGAAAACACTATATACCACCTCCCATACCACAGGCAGTAAGAATAAGAAGAAATAACTATAGTTAATATACCAACTTACCAGGTAGTATTATAAATATTCCATTATACCAAGTGAGGGGATCAAAACTAACTCCAAAGACATGGAAGACCAAAGAGGTGAAGATCATCTATCATCTTGGGTGTTGGGAAATTCGATTGTCATTCAAATGTCTCTAAGAGCTGCAATTGAGCTAGACATCTTCAATATTATTGCCAATGCAGGTTCTGAAGCTCAACTTTCTGCAGCTGAGATTGTTGAGAAGATCACAACAACCAATCCGAACGCGGCTATCACTTTGGACCGGATACTAAGGCTGCTCAGCGTAAACTCTCTCTTGTCAATGTTTCAAAGGCCATGCCAAAGTGGGGATGATGCCACACATCAAGAAATGTGTTATGGCCTAACACAGTTAACTCGTCACTTAGCAACTAATAAGGACGGAGTTTCCTCGGCTTCGATGGTGCTACTTTTCAGTGAAAGAATGATGGTTGAACCCCAATACATGCTTAAGAACATGGTGCTTAAACCAGAGTGCAAGCCTTTCTACTCAAACTATGGTGAGAATTTTTATAAGTACGCAGCAAAGGAGCCAAAGTTCAATAAACTATTCCAAGAATTTATGACACAGCTCAAAACTATTCTTGGATGAGGTACTTAAGGTGTGTTAACGTATATTATGTTATGGGCTTTAGGCCCAGCTAGGTTATTTGTATAACACACTTGTACTTGTACTACACTTTACTTGTACTGCACACATGTGCCTCGTATATAAAGACACTGATGTATATTCTTTGATTTGTGAAATACAATACAACTCATTCAGTATTTCTAACATAGTATCAGAGCCATTGTTCTAATTTTCTTGTGCCTTGCAGTCTTGTTTTGTTGGTATTTTTCGCTGCCTCAACTTCTGTGGTCAGTAAACCCTTTCACTGCCCTCTCCCGACAGCTCCGCCGCCGTCAGAGGTCCTCAGGGTTGAATCTCCACCACCAGAAAGCTCCTCCTCCGCCGCCAAAACCACTGCCATCATCGGATCTGTCACCTCTGACCTCCGATTAGGACATAAGATATATCACCGTGTAGATTTTCCATCGATCTACACATAGCCGTCGGAAAAATCCACCTCTAACCATCAACGCGCTACCACGCGCCGGTCAAAGTTTCGGCAAATTATTCCATGTGCTTCACGAGCCACCAGGGTAGCTCCGATCTTGTTGCCACTGACACCATCAGAATCGTCTTTCTTCGATCTGCATTTTCGGGAAAGAATCGGCTTCATTGGACTGTCCACGCACCCTTATGTGCTGCCCTAAGCTTCGGCGAATTTTATCCACGCACCCCACGCGCCGTTGGGTTACCTGCTGACGTCATCGCTGACGTTATAACTACCACGTCAGCCCTAGCTGACGTCACCTGCTTACATCATCGCTAGTCTGCCTGCTGACGTCATCCGTTGACTTTTCTTTGACGGTTGACTTTGACTAGGTTTGACCGTTGACTTTTTCACAGAGTTGACTTTTTGCAGTTCAGGTGCTTCTTACCTAGTTTTTCGCGTAGATTTCATTTTTGCAATCCATTTTTGCATATTTTGCTTCTAAATGAAGAATAAGAATAGGTCTTCTTCTTGTTGCAATAATCGTCGCCGACAATCCAGCAAACGTTTTTGCAATTTTTGCAAACGTTTTGGCCATAATATTGAGACTTGCTATCATCGCAACAAATCAGCTGTTTCAATTTCTGCTGCTATTGTTGCTAACACTAAGAGTGTCCAACTAATGGCTCCCGTCTCTGCACAATCTAGGTCTTCAAAATGCACTTTCACCATGTCTACAGATGACCTTAAAAACATCATCGCCAATGTCATTCGTATGGTTGGTAATGCATCTTATTCCTTTTCTCTCTCAGCTTTATCTGGTATGTCTCCTTCCTCTTAGCTTATGGATTCCGCTTGTTGCAATCACATGACACCTCACTCATCCTTATTTTCTGAACTTAAACCTGCACCACACCCTCTTAATATTCGCACAGCAAATGGTTCCACAATGTCTGGTCATACTATAGGTTCTGTTTCGACCTCCAACCTTTCGGTTCCTAGGGTCTTTAATGTTCCTGACCTTTCTTACAATTTATTTTCTGTTGGACAATTAGCTGAGTTGGGTTATCGCATTATATTTGATTATTCTGGGTGTATTGTATAGGATCCGAGGACAGGACAGGAGTTTGGGACCAATCCTAGAGTTGGGCGTATGTTTCTTGTGGACAACCTTCATCTTCCACTCGTTGCTCCTGTTTTTGTTGCTGCAGCTACTACAGTTTCTTCAATTCCTTCCCTTGCACTTTGGCATGCTCGCCTTGGTCATGCATCTTCCTCTCGGGTACAACAATTAGCTTCTAGAGGTTTGTTAGGTTCAGTGTCTACAGAAAATTTTGATTGTGTTTCATGCCAATTAGGAAAACAACCAGCTTTTCCTTTCAATACTAGTGAATCTATATTCACTGATATCTTTGACCTTATTCATTATGATGTTTGGGGGCATTCCTTGGTCTCTAGTATTGGTGGATCTCGATATTTTGTTATCTTTGTTGATGATTACTCTCGCTAGAGCTGGATTTTTAATATGAAACATCGTTCTGAATTATTGCAAGTATATTCTAATTTTGCAAAATGGTTGAAACTCAGTTTTCCAAACACATCAAAATTTTTCGATCTGATAATGCTCTTGAATACACTCAATATGCTTTCCAAGCTGTTTTGCATTCCTATGACACTGTTCATCAACTAACTTGTCCAGGTACCTCTCAGCAAAAAGCCGAACGGAAACTTCTTCATATTCTTGACACTGTTTGTGCTCTCCTTCTCTCTACCAAAATTCCTTCTCCTTTTTTGGGCGAAGTTGCTCTTCATGTTGTTCATGCTATTAATTGCATTTCGAGTCTTGTTATCCAAAATCAAACTCCATATGAGCGCCTTTTTGGGTCACCTCCAGACTATCACCACCTTTGCTCCTTTGGTTCTGCTTGTTTCGTTCTTCTTCAGCCACATGAGTATAACAAACTTGAGCCTCAGTCAAGACTTTGTTGTTTTCTTGGCTATGGCGAAACTTAAAAGGGGTATCGGTGTTATGATCCTGTCTTTCATCGTCTTCGTATTTCCTGCAATGTTGTCTTTTGGGAACATCGCCTCTTTGTCGAGCTCTCTCACTTCCGTGCCTCCCTATCTTCCTCCCCTGTTTTAGATCTTTTTCCAGATGAGGCACATATTCCTTCTGTAGCTGCTCCTGATCCTCCTGTAGTTGCTCTTGATTCTCTTGTAGACTTCTCTGTCCACCACCAGATATCACTGATCCCTTTCCTAGTTCACCTTTTAATGAACAAGTGGAAGATGAACAGGTTGAAGATGAGCTACCGAACCCCAATCCTGAGCTTGGGTCCCCTGCTCCTGCTCCGCCTAAAGATCTTGCACAAGACATTCCACCTCGTCACTCAACTCGGGTAAAATCTATTCCTGCACATTTACTTGACTATCATTATTACATTGCTCTTGCTACACTACACGAGCCTCACATCTATCGTGAGGCTTCCACTGACCCTTTATGGCAGATTGCAATGAAAGAGAAACTTAATGCATTATCTAAAAACCATACTTGGGATTTGGTGACATTCCCACCCGAGAAATCTGTGGTTGGTTGTAAGTGGATCTACAAGATTAAGACTCGCTCTGATGGGTCCATTGAGCGCTACAAAGCTTGTCTTGTTGCAAAAGGTTTTACACAGGAGTATAGGATTGATTATGAAGAGACCTTTACTCCTGTTGCTTGTATCTCATTTGTCCGTGCCCTCTTAGCTGTTGCTACTACCAGTAAATAGGATCTTTTTCAGATGGATGTCAAAAATGCATTCCTTAATGGGGATTTAAGTGAAGAAGTTTATATGCAACCTCCTCCTGGTCTCTTTGTTGACTCAAACATGGTTTGTTACTTTTGACGTGCACTTTATGGCCTTAAACAAGCTTCACGAGCTTGGTTTGCCAAATTTAGCTCTACCATCTCTTGCTTGGGTTACATGGCCAGTCATTATGATTCTGCCTTATTTCTTCGTCGCACTTACAAAGGCACTATTTTACTTCTCCTGTATGTGGATAATATGATCATAACTGGTGATGACCTTAGTGGCATTCAAGAACTCAAGGATTTTCTTAGTCAGCAAGTTGAGATGAAAGATCTTGGACATCTCAACTACTTCTTGGGTCTTGAAATCACTCATTCTACAGATGGACTTTATATTACTCAAGCCAAGTATGCTTCTAAACTCTTGTCTTGAGCTGGACTCACTGATAGCAAGACTGTTGACACTCCAGTTGAGCTTAATGCGCATCTGACTCCCTCATGGGGAAACCATTGTCTAATCCCTCTCTTTATAGACGATTGGTTGGCAGCCTAGTTTATTTCATAGTTACTCGTCCAGACATCTCCTATGTTGTTCTTCAGGTGAGCCAGTATTTGTCTGCTCCACGATCAACTCATTATACTGCTGTTCTGCGCATTCTTCGATACCTGAAGGGCACCCTCTTCCATGGCCTTTTCTACTCAGCTCAGTCTCCTCTTGTACTCCGTGCATTCTCTGATGATGATTGGGCAGGAGATCCCATTGATCGCAGGTCCACTACAGGTTATTGCTTTCTCCTTGGTTTTTCTTTGATTTCTTGGCGAAGTAAGAAACAAACTTTTGTGGCCCACTCCAGTACTGAAGCAGAATATCGTGCTCTTGTTGATACCACATCTAAGCTCTTTTGGCTACGATGACTTCTTAAGGATTTGGGTGTGTTCACATCCTCTGCTACTCTCCTTTATTGTGACAACCAGAGTGCCATTTATATTGCTCACAATGATGTCTTCCATGAACGGACTAAACACATCGAGATTGATTATCATTTTATCCGTTATCATCTTGTTCGTGGTGCTCTCCAGCTTTTCTTCGTCTCCTCCAAAGATCAACTTGCAGATATCTTCACCAAGTCACTTCCTAAGGGACGCACTCGTGATTTGGTTGACAACCTCAAGCTGGTCTCACATTCACCTTGAGTTTAAGGGGGGCTGTTAACGTATATTATGTTATGGGCTTTAGGCCCAACTAGGTTACTTGTATAGCACACTTGTACTACACTTTACTTGTACCGCACACATATGCCTCCTATATAAAGGCACTGATGTATATTTTTTTGATTTGTGAAATACAATACAACTCATTCAGTATTTCTAACAAGGTATATCGTGGTTTTGAAGAGATAAAAGAGTAGTTGGATGTAGGGGGCGGCATGGGAACTTCTCTTGGAAACATAATTTCTATGTATCCCCACATTCATGGAAAAAACTTTGACATACCCAATGTAATTAGTGTTGCTCTCAGGCTCTCAGGTTTGACATTTTCCTCTTTTCTTATTATTATTTTTTTTTTGGCAATGTCTACCTATTACATATAGCTTACATACATGCTACTTTTGCACAAAATTTGTGACAAAAGACATGACAGTTCTTAGAGAAACATGTTAGGAACCCTTTTGACATCAGCATTGAGTTTCAAAAAAAAAAAAAAAAAAAAAAAACGTCTGTCTGCCGTCATTAGCTACTACCTCGGCTCAACGTTGGTATTTTTATAAAAAGTAACTGTGGTTAATTGATTGCAGCAATTCGCTTTTTCAATGGATTTGTTGTTTCTACGTAGTCTCCCATTGATGTTTCAAGAGAGCTTGAAAAACCCAAATTTGTGTACAAAAATACTACCCTCTTGTGTGTTTGTAGAAATGTGCTCTATGGTTTGTATTTATATATACTTGAAGTTCTATCGAACGGCTGAAAAACTAAGTTGTTTGCCCAATTGCCCGAGTCTCAATTGGTTAAGACATGCAATTTGATTGGTCGAGATAAGTGACTGTTGACCTGTTGAGCCAGTCGAAATGCAGCACAACAACAGTCTATTTTCTACTTATTTCTTGAGCCTTCCACTATTTTGAAGCTGATTTATCTTGATCAAATATAATCCATTTTAATTCTATCTAGACAAACTAAGTTCTAAACTGTTACAATTGTTTATTGTTGCCAATCTAAAAATATAGACTTTACATATTAGTTGTAAAATGATATCTTACATCTTCTCAGTTCTCATTTGAAATATACATATTAATACAACTAAAATTCATTCATAAAGGTCATCAAAAGCAAACAAAAAGTGGTTGTTGACTGGTTTATCTTACTTTTCTTTTTATAAAAATAAAAATAAATAATTTTTGTTTAAAATGAACAAAGGAAGATAAACTATCACTTTGCTTTACTTTTTATAAAAATAAAAATAAGTAAATTAAAAAAAAAAAAAGGAAGAAACAAAGAAACAAATGAAGATAAGTATCGATAGTGCCGTACACCTATAGAAAATCTGAAAAGACAAAGCCTTTGTTTTCTTTGTTTTGCTGAATAAGCCTTGTTTTCATTCAGCCAAACCACATCTTCATTCGGTCAAAGGGTGTGTTTGGTTGGGGTGAAAATAGAGAGATGAAAATAGGGTGAAAAATGCTGTTTTTCACTGTTTGATTGAGGAAAGAAAATAGGAGAGACAGAAAATAAGAGAGAAAGTTTTCCCTTCTGTGTCCACTTTTTTTTAGGGATGGCAATTTTTGCCCGACCCGCGGATACCCGGTCTGGCCCGACCCTAATGGGCCGGATTTTACCCGGTCCGATTAGGAATAGGGTTGAGTATGGGTTTTAAAAAAAAAAACCCGAAGCGGGTCCGGGTTTTATTAAAAAAATCCGAGACCCGACCCGAATAAAACCCGGTACCCTAAAATTACAAAAATACCCCCTCTATATATATATACCTATCATCTAACCCTAACCCTCATTTCTTCATCTGCTCAGAACTCACACTGCCTCACTCACAATCTCTTCAGCTCAGTCTCGCCACTCTCACTCACTCACTCATCTCGCCGTCACCGTAGCTCACCGCCGATCCCTCTCTCCACCGTCCCAAGCTCACTAACTCACAAGCTCACTCACTCACTCTCAATCTCACCGCCGACCCAACTGTCCAACCTCTCACAGTCGACGTAGCCGGTCCCTCTCGTCGCCGTCCCAAGCTCTCGCCATCGGTCTCTTTCTATTCTGTTCTCTGCTTTTCTTCAATTTTTTTTTTTTTTTTTTTTGTTGATATTGATGTACTCGGTCTGTTCTGTAGCTAAATCAAACATTTTGTGTATATATATAAATGATAAAAGAAGAGTTGAATGTGGTTGTAGTGGATTTGTGTTTTTGACTTTTTGTGGTTGTTTTGAATGGTGGGTGTGATTTGTGTTTTTGTTCAAGTTTGTTCCTTTTTGGATTAGTTGGTTTAGCTTAGGAGATGGAGAGCTCAGTGAAAGAAGCTCAAGGTTTTCCCATTTTGTTTACTTCAGAGTTTCAGTAAATGGATCTGCTTTGTATGTGAGGTTCACAGTTTTGAAATTTGGATTTCGTTGTTCTTGTCACAGTCTCAAGCCAAAGTATCTGAGAGAGGGGTTTTGTGAGTCTCTTTGCATTTTTTTTTTTTTTTTTTTTTCTGTTGGGCCATGATTTGGGTCGCAGATTAGGCCCAAATCTGGTTGGGCTAAACGGGGCCCGCGGGGCCCGACTGGGCGGGTCTAGGCCCCGGGAAAAAAACCCGTTTAATAAACGGGCCGGGTTCGGACTACAGGTCTTGACTCGCGGGTCGGGTCCGAATATGAAAAAACCTGATCCGAACCCGACTCGTTGCCATCCCTACTTTTTTTATCCTCTCAAATTGAGAGGAAAATGAGGAGGGAAAAGTGATGAGAAATGCATTTTACACAAATACCCCCGCTTTATTACACTTACCTACCCTCTCACTTTCCCACTATTATATAACAAGGATATAATAGTCAATTTTTCTCTCCAACCAAATAAAAAAGTTTTCCACTCTCCTATTTTTCCATCCCTCTAACCAAACATACATGAAGAAAAACCAAATCTTTTCTATTCTCTCACTTTTCCATATTCCCACTAATTTTTCATTCTCCCCACTTTTCCACTCCTCCAATCAAATGGACCCTTTACCTAACAACAAAGAGAAAATCAAATCAATAAGGTGGCATTTGGTATGGAGTAAAGTTTAGGATTCTTAGGAATATTAAAAGATTCTCACGTTTGATTATAAATCACATAAAGAGAAAATCAAATCAATAAGGTGGCGTTTGGTATGGAGTAAAGTTTAGGATTCTTAGGAATATTAAAAAATTCTCACGTTTGATTGTAAATCACATAAAGGAATCAGACGCTAGAAGTATCTAGATTTCCACTCAACATACCTCTTATTTTAGGAATGTGGATTTCATTTAAAACAGATGGATATTCAAATTTCCAAACTTAAAAAAATTCACATTTGTTATAAATTGACAATTTTACTATTTTTCACTTATCATTTAACGAATGAAGATAAAACATAAAACAAATTATCAATATCTATTCCCTTATCTTTATCGCTTCCCGTCGCAACAACTTAAATGCAAAAATAAAATAAAATATTTAAATCTCCTATTTGAGATTGGTTAGATGCTAAAATAAAATAAAATAAAATATTTATTTTTATTAACAAACATAACAAACATAATGTCATGATTTCCATAAAAAAAAAAAAACAAAGAATTTAAATAGTTATTTTTGTATTATACATGTCATTTTGAAATTTTAGAATATAGTTTTAAAGAATTTGTAATAATTTATAGTTTATATTTTGTTTGTTATTATTTATTTGGAGGAAATTTTTATAAAAAAATTGATATTGGGTTTATAAATATAAGGATAGTCTGATCAAACAGAATGCTTGGAACTCGAGTTTGGTAAACTCAAATTTCACTTGGAACTCGAGTTTAACAAATTTGAGTTCCAAAAAGATGCTACATAATTAAATAACTTTGGTCAAATGCTATATAACAAAATTTTCCCAAAGTGCACGCTTACTAAACATAGAGATTTTCATGCATTGGCTAAATTTTGAGCTTAATTAATAGTCATTATTAGCCTAAATTTTTGTTTCTCTTTTATCTATTTATTTTTAAAAAAATTTTGGTTAATATTTGAGGGACCTTTTTATATTTGGGGGCCTAAGGCAATTGCCTTACTTGCCTATATAATAAAGCATACATGAATATGCAGTCGAAGGTTGCATATGGTAAATTAAAAAAATGGGTAATCCATGCAAAGCAATTCCAATAAATTTACATCAGCAGAATACAAGGATATAAAGATCTAAATAAAACGGAAGATCGAAATTAATTATCATCCGTGAGAAATAAAATGGAAATTCAAAATTATCATCCGCTAGAAAATAATAACATGGCCAACTTCTACTAGATAATAATATAATCGTGCCACTTCTTCCATTGGAAAATATAATAATGCATGGCAACCTGTTTTTAAGATTAAGAATAATAATTAACAAACTGTAGTGTTGTAGTTTTTATGCAAGCAGTGGATACTCCATAACTGGGATGATGAACACTGCAAGAAGTTGTTGAAAAATTGCTGGGAAGCATTACCAATTCATGGGAAGGTGATAGCATTGGAAATTCTAATCCCTCAAGTATTGGGAAACGACTTCGCCTCAGTGAATGCAATAATTGATGACTTCTACATGATGCTCTTGCATGGGGGCAAGGTGCGAACAATAGCTGAATTTGAAGGCCTGGGAAAAGCTGTAGGGTTTGCTGAAATAAAGACATTCCCGATTGGTCAAGGCATTAATGTTATTGAATTTCTTAAATATTAAGAAATCAATTGAATATTAAATAGTACGAGTCCCCTCTAGGGATATCGATGTTCAAATAAAGTCATTATATGTATTATTGAATCTCCCTTTCATAAATAATATGTTCTTTCGGTGTTGGTAAGAACTTTAAAAGAAAGGAAACTTCTTTAACTTATACTCATTTTTCAATGTGGAGTTAAGGGGAGAGAGGAGAAGGTCTTAAAGAAACTTACAGTGGTGTATATCCAAAATGGTCTAACTCTTGGATACAAGAAACTCACACTCATTTTCCAATGTGGGATTAACTCACTATTTTTTCTTTTGAGAATACTAAGTATTTTTAATACACACACACGAGAAGAGGGGAGAAGGTCTTAAAGAAACTTACAGTGGTGTATATCCAAAAGGGCCTAACTCTTGGATACACAGTACAGACTTTAAATCTCTTTAACTCACACTCATTTTCCAATGTGAGATTAACTCACTGTTTTTTCTTTTGAGAATACTAAGTATTTTCAAGCGATGTCAAATCTTACAAATTATAAAGGTACGTATATTATAAAGTAGTCATTTTATACATCCAAATGTAAAATCATCATTTTACATATCCACAACGATCAATATTGGACTTAGTATTTTAATTTATGATTTTTTTTAGGATAAAGATAGAACTTAGTTTATGATATTTACTTCAAGATAACTGTTATTTATCATCCATTATAAAATGTAATAATAGTTAAAAAAAAAAAAAGTGCTGCAACACCAGTCCATTTTGTATGTTGTTAGACACATGAATAAAAATTATTTATATTAAACAACATAATTACTAAAGTCAAAATCAAATTTACGGTATATTTTAGTGAGCAAAAGCTTATAAATTACCTTAATTTAGTAAGAAAGATCTTGATACTACTCGGCTTACTATTTTTTGCCATTTCATTCTCATTCTAACATCTAACTTAATTACCCTTGAATCAAGTGGGCGCCATCTTGAGGACAGTTTCTTGTTTCTTTGTCATTTCATTCTCCTTCAAACATCTAACTTAATTACCCTTGAATCGAGTTGGTCCCATCTTGTGTACAGTTTTTTTGGTTTTTTTTTTTTTTTTTTTTGGTCATTTCTCATTCTAACTTCTCACCTTTTTTATTTTTTTTGGAGAAGTACTGTCTAATTGACATCTAATTTAATTACCCTTAAATCAACTTGACTCCATATTGAGAGTAGTTTTCTTTTTTTATTTGTTTGTTTGTTTATTTGTTTTTTTTTTTTTAAATAAGCGGACAGTTTGTTAATTTCACAATGAACAGTCAATTATACAAAGTAGTGTGCATTTAGTATTAGTTTAAAAAATCAGTTTTTTTTACTATTTAACTTATTTTTGGTACTATTTATGAGTCCCATTATACTATTTCAGCTACTTTTCAACTTTATTCACAGTACTAAATTTCAACAAAAATTTTTAGTTTCAACTAAATAAGCTGTTCTTAACAGACATGTAGTATTATAAATGTTCCATTACACCGAGTGATGGAAACATATCAAAGAAAACTCCAAAGACATAGAAGACCAAAGAGGTGAAGATCATGTATCATCTTGGGTGTTGGGAAATTCGATTGTCATTCAAATGACTCTAAGAGCTGCAATTGAGCTAGACATCTTCAATATCATTGCCAATGCAGGTTCTGAAGCTCAACTTTCTGCAGCTGAGATTGTTGAGAAGATCCCAACAACCAATCCGAGTGCGGCTATCACTTTGGACCGGATACTAAGGCTGCTCAGCGTAAACTCTCTCTTGTCAATGTCTCAAAGGCCATGCCAAAGTGGGGAATATGTCACACATCAGGAAATGTGCTATGGCCTAACACAGTTAACTCGTCACTTAGCAACTAATAAGGACGGAGTTTCCTCGGCCTCGACGGTACTCTTTTTAAGTGAAAGAATGATGGTTGAACCCCTATACATGCTTAAGAACATGGTGCTTGAACCAGAGTGCAAGCCTTTCTACTCTACCTATGGTGCAAATTTTTATGAGCACATGGCAAAGGAGCCAAAGTTTGATAAACTATTCCAAGAATTTATGACACATAGCGCAAAACTATTCTTGAATGAGGTACTTAAGGTGTATCGTGGCTTTGAAGAGGTAAAGGAGTTGTTGGATGTAGGGGGCGGCATGGGAACTTCTCTTGGGAACATAATTTCTATGTATCCCCACATTCATGGAAAAAATTTTGACTTACCCAATGTAATTAGTGTTGCGCCCAAGCTATCAGGTTTGACATTTTAATTTTAATTTTAATTTTTTTTCGGCAATATCTATTACAAACACTTGTTACATACATCTTACACACGTCACTTTTGCCTAGGGGTGTGTAGAAAACCCATCAACCCGCCAAACCCGACCCACCAAGTTGGGTTGGTTTTTAAGACTTGGTAGGTTGGGTTGGGTTACAAAAATCTTTTTTATAACAGGTTGGGTTGGGTTTGGATCATAAAATTACAAACCCGTCAAACTCGAACCGACCCACCCATATTTAATATATATTTAAAATATATTATATATTTAATAATTTTTTTTAAAATCAGCTGTAGGGCACTTTTATATATATAAATATATATATTTAAATATATATATTATATATTTAATAAATTTTTTTAAAAAAAAAACTAGTTGTAGAGCAGCACTTCCTTGATTCCTCATACTAATACTAATTTAATATATATATATATATATATAATATATTATATAATTAATAAATTTTTAAAAATAACCAGTTTTTCCTATCCTATATAAAAGCCAATTAATTCATACAAACTCTAATAAATTATTATTGTTGTTTAGTCATTAGTGTTGTTTGCCTTTAAGGAATTACATTGATACTAATCTTTAGGTTTTTTTAATATATTAATATTTATATTTTTTTTTACTCAATTTAATAATAATAATAATAAAAATTGTCAAATCCATGGGTTCAACTTGACCCATGTGGGTTGGGTTGGACTTATGTAATTAGTTGGGTTGGATTGGGTTGAATTTTTTTTGACCCACCATGGTGGGTTGGGTCAAAAAATTCCCTCAACCCGACCCATGCATACTCCTACTTTTGCCCGCAAATAATGAGTAAAAAAACAAAAATGTAACAAGCGCGTGTATAAAAGTTATTTTCCTTTTTTATTTTTTTTATTTTTTTTAACTATGAAAGTACGAAAATTTTGTATGTGAATATGTACACATACAAAATAAGTTTAAGCATTTTTTTTTTTTTTTTTGCTGAAAAATAAGTTTAAGTATTAAAAAAGAAAGGACACGGTAGTTGTCAGAAAACTATGTTAGGAATCTTTTTGACATTACTATTTTTCAAAAAACAAAAAGACATGTCTGCCTGCCATCATTAGCTACTACCTAGGCTCAATGTTGGTATTTATTCTTAATTTTAGTGTTTTTGTTTATTCACTTTATTGCATCATATTTTTCCATCCACTAGTTAATGACATATTCTTTTTTGACACATATTAAAAATGTCCATAACTAAATTGAAACATTTGAAAGATTAGGAACAATTTTGAAATAGAGAGTATGTAAAAGTTAAGGACCAAATGTGTAATTAAACTTACCTAATATAATATAGATTGAATTTGGATTTGATTATTTAGAATATGGATTTAGAAAACAATGGTTTGTATAATTTGTTTGCTAAAAATTACAAATGCATGATTGAATGAGCATCAAAAATTTTACTCAAACAAAAATACTTACGATATACATATTAGTTCTGAAATGATATGTTACACACTTACACCTACTCATTTGAAATATACGTATCAATACAACTCAAATGCATTCATAAATGTCATCAAAAGAAAACAAAAGGTGGTTGTTTTATTTTCTATTTTTCAATTATTGATTTCCATGATTTTATTATTTTTGTTTTGTTTTACACTGTTTAATAATAATAATAATAATAATAATGCCACTTAAGGTGGTTTTTCTTGATGAAAATTGCCGTGTTATAAGTTATAACATGCATCATTTATTTTCCAAAACTAAAATTCTTCCCTTTTTAATAATTAACTTGAATTCTTATCCCTTTTTAGGTGTGGAGCATATCAGTGGAAATATGTTTGAATCTTTACCAAGAGCTGAAGCAATTTTATTGAAGGTTGGTTATTCTTTCATTTAAAAAAAAAAAAAAAAATCATTTGGTTGATTTATACATGAAGTCGAAGGTTGCTATGGTAAAATAAAAAAAGTGGAAAATCCATGCAAAGCAATTCCAATAAATTTACATCAGCAGAACACAAGGATATAGATGTATAAATAAAATGGAAGATTGAAATTAATTATCATCCATGAAAGATCAAAATTTTCATCAGCTAGAAAATAACATGGCCAGCTTCTACTAGCTAGATACTAATATAATCATGCCATTTCTTCCAATATTTGAAAATATAATAATGCATGGCAACCTATTTTAAGAATAATAACAAACTTTACACGTGTATTCTAATTTGTATGCAAGCAGTGGATACTCCATAACTGGGATGATGAACACTGCAAGAAGTTGTTGAAAAATTGTTGGGAAGCATTGCCAATTCATGGGAAAGTGATAGCATTGGAAACTCTAATCCCTCAAGCATTGGGAAACGACTTCACCTCAGTGAATACAATAATTGATGACTTCTACATGATGCTCTTCCATGAGGGCAAGGTTCGAACATTAGCTGAATTTGAGACCCTAGGAAAAGCTGTAGGGTTTGCTCAAACAAAGATATTCGCGATTGGTCAAGGCATTAATGTTATTGAATTTCTTAAAAATTAAGAAAGAAATTCGATTAGTGGTACGAGCTCCCTTTAGTGACGTTGAACTCTGAAGTGCCCATTTCGGATGCATTTATAAGTCAACTTATTGTTTATTTTATTCGATTTGCTAGTCCCACGTGAGTTGCATACTTATTTAATAAGAAAACAATTTGATTAATGGTACAAGTTCCCTTTAGGAATGATGAAATGAAGTGCCCATTTGGAATGCACTTAATTATAAGCCAATTTATTGTTTATTTTTCTTGCTATTTGCAGGTTCCACGTGAGTCACGTATTTATTTTATTTATCTTTTACTTTTTTTTTTTTTTTTTTTTACTATTTGTGAGTTTCATGTGAATTATTTATTTATTTTACTTGACTTTTACCTTTTATATATAGCATTTTAGCAAAAAAAATTTCATAAAAAAGCTAGATATGCTGTTCCAAGAAAGAAAATACTCCATTTCATGAATAAAATGCTCTTTTGGTAAGAACATTTTTCAAAACTCAGAGCACTAGCAATTGGGGGGTGTAAACCCACTCCATCTGGGTTTGTATACCTAAAAGAATTTGCAACCTATGAAAGAGAGAAATAAGAATAGTTTTTATTATTTTATTAGGTAGTTTATATTATTTTATTAAGTTGTATGTAAAAATAAAAACTGAGATGTATGGTGAGTTGTAAAATGAGTTGATAAAATAGATAAAATAGTGTTTAAAGATGCAAAATAATTTTTATTTTATTTTATTTTTTACATCCTTAGATGCTAATGCTCTCATCAAAGTTACCAAACCTTTCATGGTTCGATTGAGTAAAACTAGAGGGAAAAGAAAATATTTAGGTGATGTCCATTATGACAAATTACAAGTACAAAATGGTTATTTTGTACATCCAACTGGAATTAATTAATCATTTTTCAAAAACAAATAAATATTTGATAATTTGTAAAAGCCAATCCAATTGGAATCACCCTCAACCATAGAAGAGTCAATTGTAAATTAAAAAAAAAAAAAAAAAAAACTATGGATTTATATATCTTTTAAAAATTACCGAAAATTGGAGTAAAAAAACAAACCTGAAAGACGTTGAAGTGCTGATTTAGTCCTTCGATATGTCCATTAACACTTTGAGGGGTTAGATTGGCACTAAGATTTATTTATTTATTTATTTTAAAATATATTTTTTTTAAAATAGGGTAGGCACCGCATCAGCATTATGATTTCCTGCCTCTAAAACTTCTTCATTTACTTGATTTTTCTTGTGAGATTTATTTATTTTATTTTATTTTTTTATCATTTAAAAAAATTAAATACATCTTTTTATCATTTTTTTTTTTTTTTGAGGAACAATCTTTTTATCAATTGAAAATGAGATTACACACCTGTTGGGGGTGTTTTTTCATCGTTGCCCACATAATGTTAGAGGAGTCAAGACTGAGACTTAACTTTAAGCTTGGAACGTGGTCTAAAGGCTATCAATGAAGTGTAAAAGGCCTATTTTGCTCAAGGTCTAGGTTGCATCCAATAGAGATTGTAATAAGGCCCCAAAAATACCTCCTGCAAAGATAAGCTAGCACAAAGGATGGCCTACCATAACAATTGCTTAAATAATAGTCTAGTGGTAAGCAAGAGGAACGTTTAACGGTAAATGTTTGGAAAGTCAATAAATGTATTTGTATAGTAAAAATTATGCATTTCCTCCATAGTTGGTGTGAGAGTGCCTTTTTTTTGTGACACTCAGGCCCAAGGATCCCGGGTCTAATAAGTGGTTTGGTGGACCGGGCCTTGACTCACCGCAGCTAACAGGCTGTTTAAGAGTCAAGTGATGCACATGGGATGCTTCCTACAATACAAGTAAAATGACAAGCAAGGATATTCGTATTGAAAGACATATCAAAACAACAAGGTAAATTCGGAAAAATAGGATCAACAAAGGGGCACAAAATAATGTTATGAGGATCCTTGAATTACTGAGACATATTTCATTAATATGTTCTTTGTTATAGTTACAGAATGCTCACTAAGACGTGATACAAGGTTCAATCAAGCTCAAAAATTACAGTCTTGAATGGCTATTTCAGCCTTCAAAACTTGCAAAGTTTGATTCTCTTTGAATCCGAGTATGTGCAATAGTGGCTTTTACAGGATACCGGGAAGCAGTATTAACTTTTCCCTTAGTTTTTCCTTTCTTTTTACCAAAACTTCACTGATAGTTCTTTTTCTCTAGAAATCTCTCCACCTTGTCTTCGTAACCTACCCCTCCTTTTATAATGGAGTTCTGGCATCCCAGGAAAACCATTGGTTCCCCTGTTTCGTCTTATGGTTAATAGAGCCTGTTCCGTGCCTATCACTCGGCAGGTTCTATTTCCTGTTTTTCTCATTCTTTCCTTCTTTTAGCTTTGATTCCTTTGAAAGTCCCTGGCTGGTTACCTTCTTCGGGATGTGCTGAGGTATGCCCTTCTCGGTCTCACCGTTTGGCAGTTCCCCTTTTGCCCTTTTTTCCCATCTGGGCGGAATCCCATTCTGCCGACTTGAAAGTCACTTATTGCCATTCTCCTTTTCGTATTTCTCTGTTCTAGTTCCCCGAGACGCTTCCTGCTTGTGCCATGAGAGGTTGCTGGTTATTTCTTCTTTTTTTGCTGGGTCTTTTGGCGCTTGTGGCTTTTGCTCTGTTTCTTATTTTCTTTTCTTGTCCTTTTCTTTCGAGCTATCTTAATCTTCTTTTAACTGTGTGCCTGGAAGGATCCGTGCCTCTTGATGGTTGCTGAGGATCCTGGCTATTTAATCTCTTGTCGTGGGTTTCTTTTCCTTCTTGATGTTTCTTCTTTTGGGCTTCAAGCCTCCTGGGCCTTTTTTTTTTTTTTTTTTTTTTTTTTTTTTTTTTTTTTTTTTTTTTTTTTTTTTTTTTTTTTCTTTCGTGGTCCCTTGCACCTGCTTCTTTGGACTTGGCTTGTTTTCTTTTGGGCTTGGCTCACTCTTTTGGGCTTCTCTCACTGTGATCCTTTTAGACCTCAACATTTAGCCCCCCGAGCTCGTGGGTTACCTGAGGCTCTAAAGCCCACGTGTGAGTAATTCAGGTTTTCTAAGATTTTCGTAGGATCCCATTTTTTAATTTCTCCTGGGTTCCTTTCTTTCTTACTTAGGATCCCGGCCTTTCCTGCTGTTTTTGGTCACCTTAGTCCTTTATTGTGTGTTGTGTTCTCTCATTTTGCAGTTTCCTCTTTGCACGGGATGTGGCAGTTGAGTATTTGGGGTAAAATTCCTTTACCCACTTTTCTCGTTTCCCGTAACTTCCATTAATAACTGCTAATTAATCTCTTCTTCAAAATTAAATTTTTTGGCAACTGGCGCGTCTTTCCATACACTGTCTTCTCCAACTGCTCTTTGCGCCTTTATTGTGGCCGTTTCACATTATCACTTTGCTTTTCTGAGTCTTTCATTCTTGGGTCTCTCTTTTTTCTTTGCTTCTCTGTTATTCCTGTCTTCCCTTTTTTCGTTCTTTCAATTTCTTCTCTTCTCATTATTCATGTTGTTCCAATGGCCTTTTCTTCTTCCCGAAAAAGGAGAGAGCGCACCCCAAGTCCTTCTGAAGGCGAAGGTTCTTCTAGTTCCGCTCCAAGTGATTCTCACGAAGTTACTGAACGTCCGGTCTTCCCTTTACGGGACCCTTGGTATTCTCCCAGTTCGTTTTTTCCTCATGTATCTCATGGCGAGGCTCCTCCGTCTCCTCATGCCTGGATGTTTTTTGGCCAAGCGGGTTTTGCTGGTTCTGCCCAAGTTCCAGACCCTAGAGAGATTTTTGACCTTCAAATTAGACAAGGAATTCGAGAGGCTGTGCCTATCTTTTTTGATTTTGTCCCAGGAAAAATCCAAGGCTGGCTCATTTGGGTAGACAAGGAGTTGTTTGATGTGGAGTTTGTAGGTCGCCTGGAGCGTGCTGGTATCCTAAAGGCAGTGGCTATTTCCAGAAATCTTGAGGGTTTCAGAGACACCAAGGGGCTCAGGCATCTGGTACGCCGTTAGTGCCCTTCCCTTCATACTTTTTTCTTTTCTGTTGGTGAATTGACGATTACCCTGGAGGATGTGGTTAATAACTTCCTTCTCCCGGTGTTTGGTGATAAGAGTCCCTTTGATATCAACCTTTCTGAAGAGGATCTTGTGGTGGAAGATAAACTGTTTGGCCATTTTGGTGGTCGTGCTGCCTCTCCTGGTGGTAAGCCGGCTAGAATGGGGAGATGGGTGATGACCCTTTCTCGTGAGAAGAATAAGGAAGTGAGGTGGGCTGGTTTTCTGGCATTTTGGCTTAGCAAGTTCTTGTTCAGCGAGTTCCCTGGGTACGGGGTTAAGTCTTCCTTTTTTCCATTAGCGATCAAGTTGGCTCGAGGTACCCAATATCCTTTAGCTCCTCTGTTTTTGGGTCATGTTTATTCTCAATTGGACCAACTTCATGGAGATGAGGCCAAGAGTGATTCTTGTTATGTGATTACCTCGTCTTTTCACTGTGCTATCCTTCAGATTTTTATGTGGGACCGTTCTGCAGCTACTTTGGCCAAGTGCAGGAATTTGAAGTTTATGAAGGATAAATTCCAAGGATCCCCTGACATAGTGAAGGGTCTTTGTGGCAATTTGACTGATGCTTTTCCCATTATTTTTCGTTGGATTAGCTTGAAAGGTGGTGGCCTCAATCTTGTGGAGTTATTTGATCAAGCAGGGAACTTACATTGGAGATCTCCTCGTGAGTTTGGCCCTGGCTTTGCGTGTGATTTTGTGTTGTCTTCCTTTTTATCTTCTACAGGTAATACTTTTGACTTGCGCCGTGGTGATGAGGGCAGTCTGGCTTATCTTACTTGCATTAGCCCCTCTTGACTTCCTGTGCCCTCTTTGAGTGGTCCAAGATATACCCATTATTCAGCACACCGGGTGCTCTGGTAGTTTGGTTTTGACCAAGACATTCCTCCAGTTTTTAAGGACATAGTGCCGTCCCTTCCTTCTTTGGATCCTTTCTTGAGGCTGCAGGCCTTTTCTTATTGGTCATGGAGGAGCCCTCAATTTGCAGTACCTAACTCCCAGAGAGGATTTTTTGCTTCTAGTGGCTATACTGGTTATTGGAGAAGAATACAGAAGTCTTTTGTCAACTATGTTGGCTCGGTTTAGTTCGGGAAACCCCAAGTCTTGGTATTGCCTCTGCTTCGACATCCAATAGGTGTTTATCCCTTCCTACTGCTGGGATTTTTTCTGCTGCCGTAAGCAGCAAGACTGGGTTCGCAGAACGGCATGCCTCCAGGGGAGGTTGGGTGACTTATGCACAAGATTTTCCTGGGACTTGGTTGGGTTGCAGTCTCATTATTGGCACTTCCTCTGGAGTACCTATTAAGAAAGGTGCAATGGAGACAATAGGTGCTGCTACCGCTTCGGGTAAGGCAAGGATGACAAGCCGGAAAAAATGAAAACAGTTGATGTTGAGGAAAGTACAGAGGGTGTGAAGATTGGTCCTGAGACGAAAAGAAGAAAAACTGGGAAATCTCAAACACACTTGGTATCCCAGGAAGGCAAGGAGGTCGGATAACCTTTGGTTTCAAGGACCCGGAAGAAGACCAAGGTAGAGTCTTCTTTTTCCCAGGTTCCTGTGACTGCTTCAGTCCATGATTCTTTAGGATCCTCTGATTTTGTATCCCAGCCCCCCTTAGGACCCTCAAGGCGTACTTGTAGTAAGTAAAAGACTTCCAGAGAATCTGTAGAGAGAGAGAGAGAGAAGGGCAAGACCTCTTTCCTTCTTATCTCTTTTTCACTTGTTCATATTATTGCAGTTATTTCCTCTTTGCTGACAAGTGATGGTTTCCTTTGCAGTCCAAACGCAAGTCTGATTTCAAGAAGGGCAAAAGCCAATCTTTTGGTGATGACGTGGTATGTATTTTCTTTGTTCATGTTTCCCCCTTTGCTCTGGTACTGTGTTGTTTGCATCACCCCGTTGTCTTCACTTAGCACTGCTTCCCCCCTTTTATTTTAGGTGTAGGTGTCTCCTCCTATGACCGGCAAAGTTCTGGAAGAAGAAGCTGTTACAGCCCTTTCTGTTGCATTTCCTATTATGGGGGAGGAGCCCCCTAGTGGTGGTCTGGCTGAGGAGACCGGGCAACCGATGCAGGGTTCCCAGGGTTCTCAGGATCCCAAAGCTTCTAAGATCCCTACATCTCAAAGTCCTCAGCTTGAGTGCACTCCTAGTCCCATCAGAACCGTGTTTCCTCAAACATTGTCAGTTAAAGAGACTTTGGGAGACACACCTTTATCCAAACAAACAGGTGAGCCATATTTCCCTTTAAAATAGCGTTTCATCTCTATTTTTCTTTTCCCGTTTTCTTTTTTTGAGTTTCTTCTTTCCTTTCTCCTTTTAGGTCAAGCCAGTGTGAGGTCTGCTCCCAGTGTTGCCTCCTCCTTGGAATCAGAAAACTCAGAAGGTGAGTGCGAACTGTTTCCACTATGTTTCCTTTTTCTTTCTTTCTTTCCCTACCCTCTTTTTTTTTTCTTCTTCCATGGCGAAGCCCCCTGCATCTCTTCCTTCCTTTAGCCATTTTGCCTCCGGTTCTTCACCCTTTCTTCAACTTGCTTTATGTTCTTTCCCAGAATCTTTGAGGAAATCAGGGGATCAGGAGGAAAAGGCTCTGCCTCAAGAAGCTGGTATTGGTTCGTTCTTCTTTTTTTGTCATTCCTTTCCTTCTTCTTAAAAAAAAAAAAAAAAAAAAAAAAAAAAAAAAAAAAAAAAAAAAAAAAACTAAATCTGTTCTCCCTTTTCCTTTTCTTTTACGAATATTGATACAGGCTTTAAAGATTCTGAGCCTGTTATTCCTGAAGGAATTGTGAGATTCGTTCAAATCGCTGATCTTCAATCAAAGCAAAAGGATGCAAATTTTCCAGTCTTTGCAAGCGGTGACACAGCGATGGGGGACGCTTCAGGAGTGGCTGCCCCAGATCTTGATTCAAGGCTTTCCTCCTTCCTAGCTCGTTTTGACCTCTTGGAGTTTAACAGCCTTCCTGCCAGCCACTTCTATTCTTTTGGGTCTTCTTATGACAACTTCGTGCATTTCTCTGTGCCTGTTGAAGGCCTGCCGCTGTTAGAGAGTCTGCTCAAAAGTCACGGGGATTTCACCAGTGGTTTCAAGGGAGGCGTTTTTCTAGGTAATATTTTGATGGAGTTGTTATATGCCGTGCTAGTTTCATTGAGGAATTCTTCTGTGGACTCTTTGTCTGAAGAAAGGCTTTTGAAGTGGAGAGGGGTGGTCCAAGACCTTCTAGAGGCCAAGTTCAATTTATCTTTTTTGTTGGATCACTTGCACCTGTTGGCTCACATGCTGTTTCAGAGGCAATCCTTCAAGAGCATAGATGTTGAGATAGCTGCTATTGAGGAAACTTTGGCTCGTGCTCACAAGGTTTTACAAGATTTGAAGGTTAAGCGACAGAGGATTCTTTCTACTTCAACTGTGCTTGTCATTCCTCCGAATGGCTCCTTATTGGCCGACCTCATTCCTTAGCTTTCTTTAGATTTGTATAAACAATTTGGGGTTGTATAAGTTTCTGTTTTTTTTTTTTTTTTTTTTTTTAACACTGCTCTTCTTTTTTTTTTTTTTTTTTGCTCTGTGTTTGTGTTTCAAAACTGCTTCTAATTTCTTAGTATGTGGATCTGCTTTTCTCTTTGATACATTGCCTTTTTTTTTTTTTTTTTTCTTTTTTCTTTTTTTTTTTTATATATATGACTTTTCTCTTTTCTTTCCTGAGTCCTAGACCATGGTTCCTACAGGCTTCACTGTAAGTTCTGGTCCAGGTACCTGGTGGTTTACTGTGCAAGTACTGAACTGGGTACATTGATATCTTTTCCCTTTTTTTTGTGTATATATATATATATATATATTTTTTTTTTTTTTTTTGAAATACGGTCCTAGTTCATGAACTTTGACAGGTTCCCCTTTTTGCCAAGTGCTAGGCTAGGTATCTTGGGCATTTTACTTTTTGCCTGTGATCCTAGACCTATGTACTTGGAACTGTCTGTGGGGTATTTGAAATCATCTGTGAGGTGAATCCTGGGCCATATGTAAAAGGGTATTACATACCTTTTTCTCTTTTTTTTTTTTTTTTTTGACTCAGGTATCCTTCCTTAAATCTGTCCAAACTTGGACTTTGCAGTGTTAAAAGAAAAACTCAAATATTGAAGAAAAATGGACTTCATTAAAATATGGTCATCTTTTAAGGAACAAAGAGAAAATCATTTAGTATAGTACTGACCACAGAGTGTCAATCTATCATAGGTTCCTGAACAAAATCATTTAGACCAGAATTCATGACAAAAGCTGAAGGAAATAAAAAAAGAGAAAAAAACAAAAACACTTAGTGGGTTGTGAAGCTAGCAAAAGGATCCTGACGTGCTGGAATCCCTTCGTCCTTATGCATAGTATTGTTTTAGCCATTTCCCGTTTATGGGTTCTGTCAGGACTGTCCCATCTTCCTTAATAAGGTAATAATACCCACTTTCATGGGCTGCACTGATGATGTAGGATCCTTCCCACTTTGGGGTGAACTTGAAGGGTCCTGGTAGGTTCCTCCTTACGTGCTTTGCCATCCTTAGTACCAATTGCCCTTCAGTGAACATTCTTGGGCGTACTGCTTATGCATATGCTCTAGTCATTCGTTGTTGGTACCTCTGGCTTCTTTTCTTGGCTAGCTCTCTTTCTTCTTCTACCCCTTCTAGATCTGTCAGCCTCCTTTCATTGTTTGTGTTCTCACTCTTTTCTTGGCTTTCTTCAAGAACTACCCTTGGTGTAGGAATGACCAACTCCACGGGGCTAATAGCTTTTGTTCCATAGACTAGGGAAAATGGCAAGAATCCTGTGGCTGTCTTTACAGAGCTCCTACATGCCCAGAGTACATCTGCCAGATGATCACTCCATTTCCCTCCATACTCATGCTTCATCTTCTTAAGGATCTTCAACATTACCCTATTGATAGCTTCAGCTTGGCCGTTTCCTTGTGGGTAGTATGGGGTAGATCTTCCATGTTTGATGTGATATGCTTCAGTTAACCCTTTCATATCTTTGTTTATGAATGGGGTTCCATTGTCACTGATCAATCTTCTGGGGATCTCGAACCTTGTAATGATGTGGTTTCGAATAAGATTTTCTACGGCTGCTCTAGTGGCTTTTTTCAAAGGGATGGCCTTTACCCATTTTGTAAAATACTCGGTGGCTGCCAAGATCCATATGTAACTATTGGATGGAGGGTTTATAGACCCTATGAGGTCAAGCCCCCAAGTGTGAAAAGGCCATGGTGTCGTCATATCCTGTAGAACATTTGGGTGAGTGTGAATTACATCTCCCAGGACTTGGCAGGCGTGGCATGTTTTGACTAGCTCCTCAGAGTCCCTTTTCATTGTTGGCCAGTAATATCCCAACAACAATAATTGCTTGTACAGCCTTCTTTTCCTCGGGTGGCTCCCATAATCACCGGAATGAACTTCCCTGACTACTTCTCTAGCTTCTTTTGGCCCTAGGCACCTTAGGGGATCCCCACTGTATCCCTTTTTGAATAAGATGCCGTTCTGCAGGAAATACCTGTCTGCTAGTTTCTTAAGCTTGTGAGCTAATGTCTTGTCAGTTGGCAGGATCCCCTGAGCCAGGTATCCTATGAAAGGAACCCGCCAATCTTCTGCAACAAACACTGCATAGCTTTCTTCCTTATCTATTGCCAAACGACACTCCTGACATTTCTCCTGTATAATTGTTGCCTCCTTATCCATATTTGGCCAGTAATACCCCATGCATTGCATCCTTCTATATAGGCTGACCTTTTCTGCAACTCCACAAGCTTGGGTATGTAATTCTTCTAGTTTCAGCTTTCCTTCCTTCTCGGTGATACATCTGGACAATATTCCACCCAGCAGCCTTCTATACAATTCCCCTTCTATCTGAGTGTAATCCATTAGTTCTTTGATGTTCCCTTCGGGCCCTGCCTCTTTCATCTTTTCTTTGACTTCGCTCCTCCAATCCCACTATTTGGACTCTCTATGGTACATCCCTTGGAGGATCCTTACAATAGAATATTCCTGCCTTCCTATTTTTATCAGCATGTCTCTCCCATTGAATGGTATTTGGGATCCCAGAGTGGCGAGCGTATCAGCAAACCTGTTTTCACTTCTTTGAGTGTATTCTATGCTAAAAGTCTAAAATTCCAGCTCCAGCCTTTGTGCCCAAGTTCTGTAGGCCGCTAAACTTTGTTCTCGTAACGCGAAGTCACCTTTCACTTGGGAAACTACAAGATTGGAATCTCCCAACACTCTCATATGTTTTACTCCTATACTGAGTGCTATAGTTAGCCTGGTTAAGTATGCCTCATAATCAGCTGCATTATTAGAGCATGAGAAGCCAAGCTTGAAAGACAAGGGTATTATGTCCCCATTTTCACAAGTTAGTACAATTCCTACCCCATTTGAAGTTGCCATAGCCGACCCGTTAAACCTCATGGTCCATTTCTTTCTTGGGATCTCTGTTACTGCCACCTCACCAGGGATTTCTTCGCTTAGCGGGCCTTCCTCCTTTCTTGGGAACTGAGCTAGCAGATCTGCTATGGCTTGGCTTTTGACAGCCTTGGGAGTTCTGATGCCTATGTCATATTGAGAGAGCAAGACTAGCCATTATGCTATTCTTCCCGTGAGAAGAGGTTGGTGTAAGAGTGCTTTTATGGGGTGGGACTTGGTCACCAAAAGGATTTGGTGAGCTAAGAAGTACCTCTTTAGCCTTTGGGACGCGTAGATGATTACTAGGCAGGCTTTCTCTATTCTGGGGTACCTGGTCTTGATATCCTTGAGTGTTCTGCTTACATAGTAAATAGGCTGCTCATTCCCCTGGTCGTCTTCTTGCGCCAGCAAAGCTCCTATTGCCTGGGAATTTGATGCTAAGTATAACAGCAGAGATCGCCCACGTACTGGTGCCTAGAGGGTGGTCAAATGATTCATGATGCCCTGAATTCTTTGGAAAGCCTCCTGCTGCTCCATTCCCCAGGTAAATTCAGTTCCCTTTTTCAACAGTTTGGATAGACCTGCCGTAGCTAAGGCCAAACCAAGCACAAATCTCCTAATATAGGAGACCTTTCCCAGGAAGCTTTTGAGTTCCCTAACGGTAGTCGGTCTTCTCATTGTGGCGATGGTTGTGGCCTTGGCTGGATCCACACTTATGCCTTTGTGATGTACCAGAAACCCAAGGAACTTTCCAGCAGACACCCCGAAGGCACATTTCATGGAGTTCATACGTAGTTTGTACTTCCTGCATCTTTCAAAAACTTGCTCAAGTACTTGGAAATGTCATGTTCTGGTCTTTGATTTAACCACAATGTCATCTACATAATCTTCCATCTCCTCATGTATCATGTCATGAAAAATGGCTGTCATGGTTCGTTGATACGTAGCCCACGCATTTTTTAGGCCAAAGGGCATTACAGTGTAGTAAAAGTTCCTGATTGGAGTTCTGAATGCCGTTTTCTCTGCATCTTTAGCAGCCATGCGGATTTGGTTGTACCCACTGTACCCATCCATAAATGAGAACATTGAGCTTCCTGCAGTTGAATCTACAAGGAGGTCGATATTGGGCAAGGGGAATTCATCTTTAGGGCACGCCTTATTCAAGTTGCGAAAGTCCACACAGCAACGGATCTGACCATTTTTCTTCTTCACAGGTACAATGTTGGAGAGCCATTTTGGGTGTTGGATGGGTTTGATAAAACCAGCTGTTAGCAACTTTTTGACCTCTTGAATTATTTAAGCTTTTACCTCGGTGTGGAAGACCCTAGCCGGTTGAACTACTGGCCTCATCCCTGGGTCCACATTAAGAGAATGGACTACCAATCCTGGGTCTAAACCAGGCATTTCATCATAGGTCCATGCGAACACATCTCTGTATTTTTGAAGTAAGGTTACCAATTGTTCCCTTTCTTGTGCCACCAGTTGACTGCTAATGAAGACAGGCTTTCGGGATCCCGGCTCAGTTCCCAAATCTATTTCCTTTAATTCTTTCTCAGGCTGAATCTGGGCTTCCTTAACTGGTTCTTCTGGAATTTCTTCTTGGGCCATCATGCAGCTTGGTGGTCCGGGACCTTTCTCCATAATACATTCAAGTCCCACGTACCTTCACAAACGGTAGATTAGCCTCCCTTCGGGTTCCCGTACCACCACACATTCTCGGGATCCTGAAGAGCTGGGCTCCCTCTTTTGTCTTTTTCTTTCCAAAAGGTTCCTCAGGTCACGGGTGCCCCTCCCTCCTTCTTCTTCTTCTAGGATGGGTGCCCCTGAAGTCCCTGGGGCGAGGCTCTCATCATCTGGCTCCAACTCATCATAGAACATTGTTTCTGCAAAGTTTACTTCTCCCTGATTGAAAGGATTACGATTGGCAGGGATTCTCACGGGCCTCCCATTCAGTCTCCCTTTAATGCATTGATGGAACGTAGATGGAATAAGGCGATGCTTATGAAGCCACGGGCATCCCAGCAACACATGGTAAGAAACTTCTGCATTAATCACATGAAACCTTGTCAGGGCTACTATTGGCCCTACCCTTAAGGCTAGCTGCACGTATCCTTCTGTTAATTCCATCGACCCTCCAAATCCTGTTATTTCCATGGGAGCCCCCAGAATCTTTTTGTCAACTAAGCCCACAACTTCCAGGGTACTCAAGGCTATGAGATTGAGCGACGCCCCCGTGTCCACCAGTGTTCTTTTGATTTGGACACCGTTTATGGTGGCCATTAGATAAAGGGGCCTACGGTGGTTTGGGTGTTCAATCTTCATATCTTCATCGGTGAAGGTTATTGCATTGGTTGTCTCCAGGAAAGCTTGACTAGCATGTGACTCTGCTGTAAAGCATTCCATTCTTGAATCCGCTGCTATGCTCATGAGAGACTCTGTGGCCACCCTTCTTGCTTCTGGTACGAATCCCAGTTGGTTGAATAGTGACCTGAACTTGGGATTCTTCTGGAGGATTCTGACTGTGCTCGGGTGGAAGGATCCTTTGGTTTCTCCTGCTTCTGCCGAGTTCCCATGAATTACTACTGCTACCGCCCCGTTCCCTTTGTGGTTAGGCAAGGGGTTTCTCTGTACTTCTGGTTCTTTCTGGGTGAGTTCTAGGGTTCCTTCCCTCAGCTTTTTGTGGAAGAGTTTGCGAAGGGTCCAGCAATCCTTGGTGGAATGCTTGACATAATTATGGATTCTGCAAAATAGAGGGTTCTTCCTTTCTTCTTCAGTTGGTGGCCTGGACACAGTAAATGGCCTAACAACTCCATCTCCGATCCATTTGTCTAAGACATGGCTTAACTCTTCGGCTGTACATGGGATCGCCGGTGATTCCTCGAACACCTTCCCATTTGGCCTCTTCCTTTTTTCTCCTACTGATGCTGTCATAGCTTGGGACACAGGCATCCTTTTTGTCCTCATAGTTTGCGCTGTCCTTCTGGTTCTCTGTAATAGGTCAGCAAACTGCGTGATACACAGATTTTCAAGGTTGAGCCTGTAATCAAAAAGCATGTTGGCTACACAGGTTTCCACGAGCTCTTTTTCTTCGTGGTCCCCATAGTAGTCTAGGGACACATCTTCAAATCTTTTAATGAATTGGACAGGATCCTCTCCAGGTCTTTGCCTTACCATCTGAAGGTTCTGGAAAGTGATCTTGTCTTCACCAGGATAATATTTGGCACAGAATCTTTCCATCATTTCATCCCAGGTTTTGATGGACCCGGGTCTCAACGTGGTGTACCAAGTGTATGCCCTATCCACTAAGGTTTTGGCAAATTCCCTTAGACATAGTTCTCTGTCTCCTGCATAGGGGCTCATAGTGTGAATGAACCTACTCGCATGTTCCACAACACTTCCACTTCTTCCATCGAAAGGATGGAACTTTGGGGGTTCGTACCCCTTAGGGTATGGTTTGCCAAGCAGTTCTAGAGGGAATGGGGGATCCCGAGAGAATTGCTTGGGGATCCCTGAGAGTTTTTCCCTTTCTTGCTCCAGGAGGGCATTGACATCTGCCAGTGTTAAGTATTGAGGGTTGGCTCTTCCTCCCACTGCTGATCCTCCTTCTGGCTGCGTTCCATCTTGGTCACCAGCAGGGGGAACATTGTCTCTGATTTCCTATGTCCTGCCTTCTTTGAGAAGACGAACTTCTTGCTCCGGATCCTTCAACATTGCTGTCATCCTAGCCATCAGGTCTGGTTCCTGCCCTGTGTGTCTTTGTCCTGACACAACCTCCTGTTCTACCATGGGTGCCTCACCTCTTTGCCTGGAAGCTACCTTGTTTTCTCCCACGGGCTCGGAGGCCGTAGGTGGCATATTAGTTCCTTTGCTGTTTCTTTGTTTTGGAGGCATGCTCTGTGAAGGGATTGCTTTTCCCTCTTATTTTCCCAGATCCCTAGTGAAGTCGCCAAAATGTGAGAGTGCTTTTTTTTTTGTGACACTTAGGCCCAAGGATCCCGGGCCTAATAAGTGGTTTGGTGGACTGGGCCTTGACTCACCGTAGCTAACAGGCTGTTTAAGAGTCAAGTGATGCACAGGGGATGCTTCCTATAATACAAGTAAAATGACAAGCAAGGATATTCGTATTGAAAGACATATCAAAACAACAAGGTAAATTCGGAAAAACAGGATCAACAAAGGGGCACAAAATAATGTTATGAGGATCCTTGAATTACTGAGACATATTTCATTAATATGTTCTTTGTTATAGTTACAGAATGCTCACTAAGACGTGATACAAGGTTCAATCAACCTCAAAAATTACAGTCTTGAATGTCTATTTCAGCCTTCAAAACTTGCAAAGTTTGATTCTCTTTGAATCCGAGTATGTGCAATAGTGGCTTTTACAGGATACCGGGAAGCAGTATTAACTTTTCCCTTAGTTTTTCCTTTCTTTTTACCAAAACTTCACTGATAGTTCTTTTTCTCTAGAAATCTCTCCGCCTTGTCTTCGTAACCTACCCCTCCTTTTATAATGGAGTTCTGGCATCCCAAGGGAACCATTGGTTCCCCTGTTTCTTCTTATGGTTAACAGAGCCTGTTCCGTGCTTATCACTCGGCAGGTTCTATTTCCTGTTTTTCTCATTCTTTCCTTCTTTCAGCTTTGATTCCTTTGAAAGTCCCTGGCTGGTTACCTTATTCGAGATGTGCTGAGGTATGCCCTTCTCGGTCTCACCATTTGGCAGTTCCCCTTTTGCCCTCTTTTCCCATCTGGGCGGAATCCCATTCTGCCGACTTGAAAGTCACCTGTTGCCATTCTCCTTTTCGTATTTCTTTGTTCTGGTTTCCTGAGACGCTTCCTGCTTGTGCCATGAGAGGTTGCTGGTTATTTCTTCTTTTTTTGCTGGGTCTTTTGGCGCTTGTGGCTTTTGCTCTGTTTCTTATTTTCTTTTCTTGTCCTTTTCTTTCAAGCTGTCTTAATCTTCTTTTGACTGTGCGCTTGGAAGGATCCGTGCCTCTTGATGGTTGCTGAGGATCCTGACTATTTAATCTCTTGCCGTGAGTTTTTTTTCCTTCTTGATGTTTCTTCTTTTGGGCTTCAAGCCTCCTGGGCCTGCTTTTTTTCTTCTTTCGTGGTCCCTTGCACCTGCTTCTTTGGACTTGGCTTGTTTTCTTTTGGGCTTGGCTCACTCTTTTGGGCTTCTCTCACTGTGATCCTTTTAGACCTCAACAGTTGGTTAATGTAAAAGTGGACCCATTATAACAAGTACGTAAGAGGAAAAATGGTCCAGCAATGAATATGACAGACCTCCAACAGTAGATGTTTGACAGGTTAATAAGTGTGTTTACATGGTAAAAATTGTATGCTTTCCTTATTATTATTAATTCAACATAAGGGAAAATTTCATAGTATCCAAACCATTATGGCTTTCATCATAATAACAATAAACAAGGATTAAAGACTTCATAATTACAAGTAAAAGAGGAAAAAAATAGGATGGAATAAAGGGAGAGAGAGATTTTAGCTCAGTGCAGCAAATGTTGAACTAAGATTTTGGGGAATATATATACATAAGGCATGAATGGGGCAATGTGGGCTATTTTGAGTGAGTGGGTATTTGGGCTTGTGGTGCTGTGATGGAGTTTATACTGAGATTAAGGCTTTAGTGAGGAAAGGGTTGTTTGTGACTAATTAAGAAGCATTTATGGGCTATGAATATGTAGAAAAGGAAAGGGAATGTCTGAGGCTAAGTGAGTGAGGGCTAAAGGGAATGAGTTGTGAGCTTGGGAAGAGCTAAACCACAAGCAAAATGGCAAGCAAATCAGAAATTTAAGAGGGAGTTGGTGTCTTGTGGGTTGATATGTTTAGGCTTTTATAAAGGAGTTTAAGGGAGCATTAATTAGCAAAAGTCCAAAACGTAGGACTGATTTAGGGGCAGAATAGTTGATATAATTATCTTAGGATTTGGCCTAAAATGGGAGATTTGCTTTTAAGGTTGTTTTGCTTCTTTTGGGCAATGTCACACATGGGTAAAAATCAGCATAATCTTGCATTAAATGCTAAGAATTTTGAGATTGTGTTCAGCCAATGGGATTAAGGCAGGTATTAAAGAGGAGTCCTAGTGCTACAACTGAGATTTGGACCCTAGAAAGTATGATTTAACATCCTAAGCCAAGTGTCAAAGTTTAAGTCCACTTCAAAGGGTTCCGCTAGAGATCCCTTTATGCCCTCTAAATCACATGTTCCCAAATTTTCCCCTTTAGGATTCATGGGCTTAGTTCATGATTCAATTACATACATTTTTAGTAATAAAATAAACTATTTAGTTGAGAATTTCATGAGCTTGGAGGTCTTGGTTATGGCTTCCTTGAGTTGTGACCAAAACTTGAAGAGGAAGGGTATTTATTACCCATTAGCATTTAGGTGTCAGCCTCTAGTACTGTTCATGTTAAAGTTGGTAGTGGGACAAGTGGCCAGCTCCTAATTTGGTTTGGAAGCTTGGCTGCTTCTTGAGATGACCTCCAGCAGAAGGCAGAACTGAATGGAGTTCTCCAGCTGGGTCAGTTTGCACACATGGGCTATTTTGGCTGAGACTTCATGTTGGGCTTGGCCATGAGAGTTGAGTACTTTGGTGGACCTTTGACTTGGTGGTCCTCTCCACTTGGGCCTATCTTTTTACTTTCTCATTGTGAGCCCTACAAAATGGACAAACCTACTATATATTGCCATGGATTTTTATTTCGCATGGGCTTTAGTTGTTAGTAAAAATGAAATGTATTCATGAGCTTTAAATAATATTTATGATAAGTTTTGGGTATTAATTTCCATGGGCTTTAAACAAAAATTTGAATAGTTTCTCATAATTTTTGCCATAGATTATTTTGTAAATGATATCTTCTTTGGGGCTTTTAAATAGTAACCTCCAATGTTTCTTGTGATAATATTCACCATGAGTTTTAATAGAGGCAATATCCATGGGTTTCAAATAAAATGTGGTAGCAATCACTATAATGGAATAATGTGATAGTCATATGGGTTTTTTCTATAGATAATCATAATATGCTTGTAAGGTGAATAATTATCATGAGTTTTGGAAATAGATTTTATGAATGTTGTGATGTGAGATAAATAACGACCATAGGTTCTTATATAAATTCCATGAGTTTATATTATGGTTGAAATAAATAATCATAACTTTCCATGGGCTTTTATATTAGTAACACAAATTTACAGTTCTCCATTGGCTTGATATATGTTTACCATGGGTTTTTTTTTTTTTTTTTGAGAAAAAATTCATTGAACTATTATTAATAAGGCATAAAATTTCTGTCATAGATTACAAGATTGGTTGCATCGCCATGGATGTCTTCTAACCAAATTTGGGGTTCATACAAATGTTTCGCCAATTTGGCGAGTTTATCTACTACTGCATTACCATCACGCTTGACATGTGAGAAGGAGGCATTTCTCAAGGTTGATGCAAGGATCCTGGAGTCGTCAATTAAGTGTCCAAATGGGGCCAAACAAGGCGCGTCTGAGGTGAGGTGACTGTATATGGTTTTTGAGTCTCCTTCAAAGACCACATCTTGAAGGCCTATCTCAATTGCAAACGAAATGGCCCTTCGACAAGCCAACGCTTCTAGTTCTTCCACAGACGATGGTATATTGATACGCTCTGAAAGTGCTGCAATGACCCAGCCACCTGAGTCTCGGACCATTACACCTAAAACAGCTGAATTTGTGTCCTGAAAAATTGCTCCATCACAATTGGCTTTGTACTGAGAGAGTGGGGTTGGTAACCAATGAACTGGATGAGCCACTGGTTGTTGGAACAGAGGAGAGTGTCTTGAGCCATTTGGTACTCTTGAAGCCACTGCATTGCATCACTGTAAATCTGCATTAGCGGTATTGCTAGAGAGCCCGTTCTCTGAGCGTTTTTGTTATACCAAATACTCCACGCAATGTAAGCAAATAACTCAGCCAATCTTGGCTGCTTCTGTAGAAGAATGCCATGGAACAGGTCTCGAAAGCTAGCGAATCTGTCAACCAAAAAGGGGTGGCATTTTTCCACTTCCCACCATATACTTTTCACCATCTGATAGCCCCACATTGCATCGATAATGTCTTCTGTTTCACAACAGCAATGCTTACATATAGAATCTTGTGTGATGTGCCTTTTCTATAAATTTAGCTTTGTTGGTAGCAAATCATTGCAAGCCCTCCAAATGAAGTGACGGATTTTGCTCGGAACATTTAAAGACCAAATGTCTAACCAAAATTTTTTGTGTGCACTTGGGTTGGAAGGACCAGGTGTTGAAGCAGCCGCTTCATCAAAAAGGAGGCGATATGCAGACTTGGTGGAATAGCATCCATTTTTGGTCCCTGTACATATAAAGGAGTCCTTGGCATGGGTTGAACTCAGAGATATACTAAGAATGGATTGAGCTTCATGAGGCAGAAACTCCTCTACAACTCTATCTTCTAACCAACTCTCGTTTTCCTCATCTATTAGCGCACACACCCAAATGTTGCTTGGGAAATTTTTTATAGGCGATATCACATGGCTAGAGTGTTGGTCTGGTAACCATTAATCACCTCGAATAATGACAGATTTCCCATTCCCTATTCTCCATCTCCCACCCATACGCACAACCTGGCAAGCTCTCAAGATGCTTTGCCAAACATACGACCCATTCACTTTGACACTATCATCAAGGATTGAACCATTTGGTAAGTATTTAGCTTTAAATACCCTATAGAAAATAGAGTGTTGGTTATGCAGCAACCTCAACACTTGTTTGCCCAACATAGCCAAATTGAAGTTTTCAATATCCTTGAATCTCAAACCCCCTTAGCATTTTGGCAAACATAATTTTTTCCATCCAACCCAATGTGTTTTCCTAGACTCACCTTATAACCCCACCAAAACTTCCGGATTAGCATTTCAATATCCTTGCATAAAGTTCTAGGAAGCTTGAAGCACCCCATGGTGTAAGTAGGCATTGCTTGAAGGATTGCTTTAATCAACACTTCTCTTCCTCCTTACGACATCTTTTCTTTCCAACCTTGCATTTTGTGCCAAATTTGTTCTCTAATGTAGCTAAAACTTTGCTTTTTTCCTTTGCCAACAAAGGAAGGTAAATCAAGATATCTTTCATAGTGGGAAGTGGCTAATACACCAAGAAAAGTCTTAATGCTTTCTTGTGTAGGCTGATCAGTATTAGGACTGAAGAACAATTATGTTTTATCTCGGTTTATTTGCTGACCAAAATTTGCCTCGTATTGCTGTAAAATCTCTAATATTGAATTGCAATCTTGGGTGGTTGCACGTCAAAAGAGCACACTATCGTCTGCGAAGAACAAGTGTGAGACCTTTGGGCCATCCCTACAAATTGAGACTCCCTTAATTGAACCAACCTGTTCAGCTTGCTGTATTAGTGAGTGTAATCCCTCTGCACACAAAAGAAATAGATATGGTGATAGAGGGTCCCCTTGACAGAGTCCTCTGTTAGGTGCAAAGTGACCGTGAGGTTCTCCATTTACCATTACAGAGTATGAAACAAATCGAATGCAAGAACTAATAAGAGAAATCCACCTATCTGCAAAACCCAATTTCGCCATTAATTTTTCCAAGAAAACCTATTCCACTCTATCATATGCCTTGCTCATATTGAGCTTGAGGGCCATAAACCCCAATTTCCCCTTCCTTTTATTTTTTAGGTGATGAAGTGTTTCAAATGCAACGAGAATGTTATCTGAAATTAATCTATCAGACATGAAAACACTTTGAGTTTCAGACACTAGCTTAGGGAGTAGTTTTTTAAGGCGGTTTGCTATGGTTTTGGAAATGATTTTGTAAAGGACGTTGCAAAGGCTAATGGGTCGAAAATCCTTGGTTGTTTCAGGTGTTTTAGTTTTAGGTATTAGGGAGATGAAGGTATGGTTTAGGTTGTTTATCATTGAACCTGAATTAAGGATATCAAGAGAGGCAGCAATTACATCCTTATTAATAAAATTCCAGCATGATTTGAAAAAGATTGGTGACATACCATTGGGTCTGGGAGCTATTAAATGCTTCATTTGTTTCAAGGCTCTTTCTACCTCCTTAGCAGTGAACTCACTTGTTAAATTTACATTCCTAGATGGTGTGACCTTGGCTTCAACTCCTTGAAGGATCTAATCAAAACTTGAAGGGCCTGGGGATGTGAAGAGCTGTTTGAAGTAGTTCACCATGGCCTCTCCGATTTTTTTTGTCTTCTTCCACCACTGAACCGTCCTCCAAAATCAGTTTTGAGATGAAATTTCTTTTGTTTCTTTGAGTTGCATGGCTGTGGAAATAGGCAGTGTTGAGATCGCCACTCTTTAGCCAATCAGTCCATGATCTCTGATGCCACAAACACTTCTCTTTCACCATAAGATCATAGACTTCCCCTTTAAGAGTCCGCACCATGTCATGGTTAATACCAGCCATTGAAGCCGCCTCTGCTTGTGTTAACTCCTTTTTTTGTGCTAGCATTCGACGGATGTTACCAAAAGATAACCTGCTCCAGTTCTGAAGGCTTACTCTACAATTATCCACTTTTCCTATTAACCTGCCCACTGGATCTCCACCACTTCGACCTTCCTAAGCTTTTTTAATAACCGCTTCACACCTTTTATCCTTCAACCAAACAGCCTCAAATCGGAAAGGCCTTGTTTTCTTATAGAATCTTCTGTTTTCATCATCTGTACATAACCACAATGGGCAATGGTCTGATAAAGAGCTTTCTATGTGGTGCACCCTAACCGTTGGGAATAAAAAGGTCCAAGAAGGGGTAGCAACCCCTCTGTCCAAACATATCCAAGTCACCTCACCATCAAATTGATTGTTGCACCAAGTGAATGGTGCTCTAACAAAACCCAAGTCCCGAAATCCACAAAAGTCTAGTGTATCCCTAAACTCCCTCTTCTGCCATTCCCGTCGTACCGCTCCTCCCAATTTTTCCTCGGATTTGGTGATTTCGTTAAAATCCCCCACACACAGCCATGTTAGATCCATCTTGAGACATAAATGTTTCAGTAGAGCCCAGGAATGTTCCCAGTTGGCCGTTACCGGATTTCCGTAGAAACCCGTTAACCGCGAGGCGTCATCCATTCCTGGCTTTACTACCACATCAATATATGTTGGTGAGGAGTCAAGAACTTTGAGATCAATTCCATCTTTCCAATAGAGAGCCAAACCTCCTCCCATGTTAAATCGTGGAACAATGAAGAGGTTTTTAAGATGGAGCTTCGAGTAGAGTTTCTTCAAATAACACTCCTTTGATCTTGTCTCCATAAGGAAAATTATGGACAGGTTGTATTTCTTCACCATCTCGGTGAGTTCCAGAACTGTGCGTGGTTGACCCAAGCCACGACAGTTCCAATTGAGGCAATTCATTGGTGCTGGCAAGGTTGTAATCCAGCCTCTGCCACTTCAAAATCATCACCTTTGACACGCTGCAATGTTTGTTGGTGCTTAGAAGGAAGATCAGATGAGCAATCACTGCCCATGAAATCACGTTTTTTCCCCGAGAGAAGTTCAAGACTTGTGTTTTCACTAGAGTTTGCAATGCATTTTTTGTGAGACCAGGTTGGCAGAAAACGATACTGGGGAGATAAGTTGGATACCCTAGCCGTCTCATGATTCTCATGTGCCTCACTTAGTTGAGTTTGACTTGGGCGGATATTTATGACACGTGGATTAGCTTCAGCTTGAGTTTGATTGGAGATTTCGATATCATCAAACTTTGCTATCTCAGAGTCAATCTCATTTAATTGCGAATCAATCTCTTTATGGTGCATTTTAGAAACGGCTTGTATATTAGAACCTGACTTAATCACGCCTCTATTGTCTCCCATTGTCGTAGGCAACGTGTCTTTACTTCGAGTAACAGCTATCCCAACGTTATGCCCCTATTTAAGACTTTCCAAATTTTCTGTAATGGTTTCTGCCTCATTCCTCCACCCACCCTCTGCCACTGGCTCACTGGATTCCATGGTGGGGAGTACCGAATTGTCATTCTCCATGGAAGAAGTGGGCGTAGTGGTAGAAGTTTTCTTCTTTGCCTTGTAGAATCCTGGAACCGTGATCTCGCTTTTTTTTGTCGAAACATATGCCGAAGCTCTTAATCCTACACCAAATTGTCTTTCCTCTAGCTTTAGTGTCCCCTCACTTTCGATCCAAATATCATAGTCCTTGTCGTCATGAGTAAGACGACCACACCAATAACATAAGTTCGGAAGTCTTTCATACTTGAAGCTTACCCAAATTTGTTTTCCATCCTCAAGCGAGATAAGGCGACCATGACACAAAGGCAGAGATAAATCTATGGTAATCTTGAGACGTAGAAAGTTACCCCCATCTGCTTCCTTAAACTCCTTCGGGCGAGATACTTCTCCAATCACACTACTTATCTTCAAACCTGCTTCCAATGTCATGTATCGTAAAGGGATGCCATGTAACTAAACCCAAAAACTGGCCCTTTCAAATTTGATGTCACTGATAGGAGTTTCTTTTTCATACCGTTGCATAGCAACCAGATGCTTGTCAAAGCTCCAAGGTTCACTCAAAAGAGTTCTATCCACATCTCCCTTAATATCGAACGTAAAAAGAATTATATGATTGTCAAGACCCTTAATCTTGAAGCCATTGCGAGACCTCCATAACGGGTTGAAGGTTCTTGCAATAACATCCATGTTGAGAGCCCTCTTGGTGAAAAACTTTGCTACTATTGATAAATCACTAGAACTATCATATTTGGTGAGCATGCAACCCGGACCCTCTCTATCAGACAAAGTGAGTTGACTCCAATTTTGAGTGAGGTCATCCATGGGTGTTTGAATGTTTGTTGTTAATCCTCTCTACTATTTCCCAAAACCCTTGAACAAAAATACCACTAGTCAAAAAGTAACAATGTTACTCCATGGGACAAAACAACACCTTCTTTTAGAAGGGACGAACCAATTCTACTGAACAAGAGATGTTGATGAGCAGCGTCTCTTGCTTTAGAGAAACCTCCCGTTGAGAATCATCATTAAGACACACATATGACTATTCATCATGGTTGGAAGAAGATGTTTACCATGGGTTTTGGAAAACTGAATAGTGTTACGTAATATAAATAGTTACCGTGGGTTTATAATATGGTATGAAATAAATAAATATTATGAGTTTAAGATAAATCATAACTTTCCATGAGTTTTTATATTAGTAACACAAATTCATAATTCTCCATGGGCTTGATACATGTTTGTCATGGGTTTTGGAAAAATAAATAGTGTCACATAACATAAATGGTTACCATGGATTTTATAAGATAGATTTCACATGCTTTTAGTATTATAGTAATAGGTTTAAGAACTTAAAACATTGCTAATCATTAGATTTTAAGTGAAATACTTATGATATAGTATTTTGCCATGTATTGATAATTTTGAACTTTTTACTAGCTTGAGCTTTTAATAATGCCAACGTAAATTGGGCATTTGATGTTGCCAATGAAAATTGAGCTTTTGAAATATTGCCAAGCATAAGTAGCCTTAGGCTTTAGAAAAGAATGTGATATGTGAATTAGGCTCGTAGGGCCAGTTTTGGGCTCAGCTAAATAATGACACTAAAATTAGATAAGATATGAGTTTTTTGGGTTTTTTTTTTATTTTTTATTTATTTTTTATATATAATTTATTTTGTGACCCAATTTAAATAACAAGATATGAAATATTGGTAGTTAACATAATAACAAGGCAAAAAATATTTGGGAAATCCCAATAATTTATTAGTGGTGTTTGAAAGTAAATAGGTGGTATTTAAATAAAATTAGGTGAAAAAAAATGTACCTTAACAACACCTAATCAAGAACTTTGAAATTTTATTTTTTTTTTTATTAGGCAGAAATCACATTTTTGTCCCTATATTTTCAAGCGATTCCCACTTTGACTCTAGATTTTATTTTTACCGTTTTTAGTCCCTATCCTAAAAAATGCTTCCCGTTTCGGTCCCTGCTGTTACATCAGAGACGAAAAATGCACACGTGGCAAATGGCAGAATTAAAAAATGTTAAAAATATTTTATTTTATTTTATTTTAAAATAAAATAAAATTTTAGTTATCATTTATTTATTTAAATAATAATTGTTCCTCATATTCTTCCCCAAGAACATGGTTGCCCAGAAGATAAGAAATTCAAGATTTTCTTCTCTTTTCTTGCATTTTCTTAGCATCCAAACAAGCAAAAACATATACAAAACCATGATCAAACTCAGATACTCTAACAAAATCAACTAACAAAAGCCAAAACACAGTCAGATCAAAAACAAAATACCAAAAATACCAAAACTCAAAGCCAATCCTCATCAATAAAATACACCAAAACACAATCATGAGCTAGTCAGATCAAACCACGGTAACCATCAAACCACGGTGACCATCTGGGTTTAGAGAGAGAGAAGATCAGATCTCAGTCAAGGTGGGTTTTGGCCATTGATCTTCAACCATGGAGTTTCGACCATGGGATAGAACTTGAAGCCACAACTGGGCACATCATGTTGAGGTCGCTAACTCACCTAGCGTATCTCCATTTGCCTGATCCTTTGATGGGCGTGATAGAAATGGCCAAGTTGTAAGCATCAACAAGGCTTACATCATAGAAGTCTTGCTCGTTTCCAAGAGTTATTTCTGCTAGTGTGGCTAGTGGGGTTCCACCTAGACCATTGCAGAAGAGTGAACCACCACAATCACTAGTGGCGCAGAGGCCGCGACCGGATGCGTCGAAGGTGCAACCATGGAGGCCCCATAAGCGGCCGGACTAGAGAGCAGGGAGATGGAGAGAGTAGGCCTTGTTTGGTTGGAGCTTGAAGCCACCACAGGCTAAGATGGGCTTGCCTGTGCCTAGTTGGATGCCTGGCCAAACTGGATGTGTGTACTTGTTGTAAAGGGTTATGGTTATGGCCGAGACCTCAGCTATGACAAACAAATAAAACAAAAATTAAATAATTAAAATCTTGAATTTCTTATTTTCTAGGCAATCAGGTTTTTGGGGGAAGAACATGAAGAACAATTATTATTTAAATAATTAAATGATAACTAAAATTTTATTTTATTTTAAAATAAAATAAAATATTTTTAATATTTTTTAATTTTGTCATTTGCCACGTGTGCATTTTCAGTCTCATATGTAATGATATGGACCAAAATGGGAAGCATTTTTTAGGATAGGGACTAAAAGCAGTAAAAATAAAATCTAGGGACCAAAGTGGGAATCGCCTGAAAATATAGAAACATAAATATAATTTCCACCTTTTTATTATTAGTTTTAAAAAGATACCACAATGGCTCTCTCATTTTTTATTTTTTTTTTTAAGGGCTCTCTCATTTTTATGAGAGAGCCATTGCCATAAATCCCCTTTTATTAGCTAATTTACTATTTTTTGTCGTAACTTTTCGGGAATTGTCGTATTATTGCATCTTATATCTGTATGTACTTGGAAGCATATCCTTACTTCTTAGATTAATAGACAACAAATTATAGATGAAATCAAAGAATTAATGGATTTTATTATGTAAAAAAATTAGAGAAATGATATTTCTACAATATTTTTACAACAAATTTTAAGTGACAGGTTGTTATTGTTGGGGCGAAAAAGTAAGCTTAGTGTTAGGTTCAAATTTAAACCAATAACAACTAACCACCTAAGATTTGTTGTGAAAATATTGTGGATGTAGTATCTCTCAAAAAATTAAGACCTAGTTTCAAATTCTATAAATTTTATTATAAATATGAGTTCTCTTGTAATATGTTATCTAGAAAATAAATGCAAAATATAATCGTTTGCCTCTTATATGGTGCAGATGTAAGTATTACTGTCTTCCTTTTCTCATACAATTTCAAATTTTTACACATCTCATTAATCTTTGAATCCAAACCTATCTTTCATTTTCAATTCAATGTTTTGAGACATCAAGCTATCAATCACAATTACAAGTTGGAATGATAAAACAAGATGTTCATGTAAAATTTTGCTCAAGTCTATATCCCATTTCAAAGGGTTTGAATTGTATGCAATGCAGGAAAGGAAAGCCTTGCCCCATCTCAAAAGCTTATTTCATTCCAAGTTTGTAACACCTCAGGCTCAAATTCAATTAACCACAGCCATGAGTTTTCCAAAATTCCCAACATCATGCCAAAGAACTTTAAACATAACAGATAGAAGGAGATATCTTCACAATCCGAGCTGGCAAGATAGCAGGCCCCACTTTTCAAAGGTACTCTCTCACACCAAAAGCAAGCATGTGAAGGAAGAGGATGCCACGTGTGAGACCAAGAAGTCCACGGTCTTCCACGTGTAAAAACATGGAAGGAGAACTGAGATCGCGCGCAACACCAACCTCTTATCAACAAAAATCCTCAAAAGCAATAAAGCTCTCTCACTAACATAGCCCACGTTTTCTTTCCTTTCTCTCTCTCTCTAATCTATAGAGTCTGTCAGCTTCAAAACTTCAATTCTAACACCACCATGACCATAGTGGCTACAGCTGCAGCTCTCTCTTTGCCAATCTCTCTTTGTAGATCATCTAAGCTCAACACTAGAAAGGTACAATCTTTTTTACTTGTATTGCTACTTAGTTTATCCGGGTACTTGTTAAACTTGAAAAAGGAAAGAAAACCTTAAGTTTGTTCATTCATTTGTTATTTTTCTCGTATTATAGACCAAAGTAGAAGAGTTTTTAGTTTGGTTAGTTGGTTTATTAGTTAAGTTGTGTATATTCTAGTTCAAAATACCAAAAGACATGGTTTTCTCAGCCAAAAATATATCTGTGTACCTGCCAAATCTGAAGGAAAATTAGTTAAATTTAGTTGTTGATTGAATTTTTATCTAGGCAACCCCAGAAGATTGTCCTTTTTTTCTTTAATCCAGGCTGCATTTTTTGTATGGGCTAGTGCATATCGAAAGGAAATATGGTTAAAACTTAAAAAGTTACTATTTCATAGCTTATGTTGTTGCTTTTGGGTCTTGAATTTCAGGGAGTAAGAGGAGGATTTCGGGTGGTTGCTGTTTTTAGAGAGGAAGGAGGGTTGGAGAAGAAGAGCACTTGGGGACAGCTTTTTGATGTGGAGGATCCAAGGTCTAAGGTTCCCCAGTGTAAAGGGAAGTTCTTGGATGTAAATCAAGCCCTAGAAGTGGTTAGATATGATCTTCGGTACTGTGATTGGCGGGCCCGGCAAGATGTCCTCACAATCATGCTTCTCCATGAAAAGGTTTCCCAATAACTCTTCGATTTCTTGATCTCACTGGCTTAAAATTCATGTATATTGGGGTTGCTAAATTTGATCCTTTGCCAGTTGGCTCTGTTAAAATAAAATTCTCACTTTTATAGACAATTGGGTGTAGGTTGTAGAAGTTTTAAATCCTCTAGCTCGTGACTACAAGTCCATTGGCACAATGAAGAAGGAACTTGCGGAGTTGCAAGGAGAATTAGCACAAGCTCACAAACAGGTTGGAATTATTTGTTAATGAAATAACAACTTGTGTATTGATAATTGTAATGCTTTTATCATGTCTGTCAGGATACATACCATCAATAAGACACAAATGATCAAATTTTACATGACTTGATCTTAGACTGTACAACCGTTCATTAGATTATTGCTTTTCAAATACAATCTTATAAGCACTTGGTCTGACCAATGAATAACAACAGGTTCACATGTCCGAAGCAAGAGTTGCCACTGCTTTAGATAAACTAGCTTACATGGAAGAATTGGTGAATGATAGGCTGTTACAAGACAGAAGCACTACAGCATCAGACCAAACATCCCCCTCTCCCAGTACTTCTACACAATCTCTTGAAGTTGTACAGAGAAGGTCACCACGTAAAAGCTTGAACGTATCTGGTCCCGTAAAACCTTATCATCCCCGCTTGAAGAATTTCTGGTATCCCATTGCTTTCTCCAATGATCTGAAGGAGGATACCATGGTAAGCTAAGAGCATTTAAGTTTGTGATACATTCTTCGTATCTTCATTACTTATGTGAGCATTACTCAGAAAAAATTAAAATAAAAATCCCATCAACAAACCAGTTGTAGCATACCATATTATGATACAATAGAGTTTTTCCCCCCATTGAATGGGTAAACAAAAGAAATTAAAGAACTAGAGTGGCACTACATTTTTGGGACTGTCAATAATGCCATCACCACCATAAAATGGCATGCTTTGATGGATTACATTATAACTGTGGTGGTTTTGTTATGGGGAAACATTAATGTTATGATGGATAAGCCAGCCCTATAAATTATCTGCGATTTTCTGCAACTAATGATTCTCTGGACTTCATCATATGAATACTTCATCATTTCTCTATTTCAGATTCCAATTGAATGTTTTGAGGAACCATGGGTTGTCTTTCGTGGAAAAGATGGGAAACCTGGATGTATCCAGAACACCTGTGCACATAGAGCATGTCCTCTTCACCTTGGTTCAGTCAATGAGGGTCGCATCCAATGTCCCTACCATGGTTAGTAAGGATCAGAAGAAATAACTATAGTTTATATAGATTGATAAAATATACAGGTCTTTATGAAAATTTGATAAACGAATTACTGGGAAAAAAAAAACTAATTCTTGGAATTTTGTGACTGATGAATGTCAGGGTGGGAGTACTCAACAGATGGAAAATGTGAGAAAATGCCATCTACGCGATTACTTAATTTGAAGATAAAGTCATTGCCATGTTTTGAACAAGAGGGAATGATCTGGATTTGGCCTGGAAATGACCCTCCAACGGCCACCATTCCCTCTTTAGAACCTCCTCCAGGATTTCAAATTCATGCTGAGGTATGCATTGCAATGACATTCATATCCTTTGATTATCATGAATGCCTTTTACTCTTTTTTATCTGTCGAAATATTATCATGAATACAAGAAACAGGTGAATTATGCTTATGTGATTCTATGAAAGAGCAAGTCATCTCATTTCAAGTATGAATGTGACAGATTGTCATGGAACTTCCAGTGGAACATGGACTACTTCTAGATAATCTTTTGGATCTTGCACATGCCCCTTTCACTCACACTTCCACCTTTGCCAAGGGATGGAGCGTTCCCAGGTTTGTTCCTGTTATTATTACCGTTAAATCTAATCAGTTTTCTCAAGATGATAAAAATTTCAGCAATCTGAGTAGAATGGTTCCTTTAATCATGTTCAAGATTGCCTTTTTCACTCAAGACTACCAGAAAAAGTTAAAACACAATAGGAACTTATCAGGCATCTGGACACCATGGAGAAATTATTCCATTTCCATTTTGTTTTATATAGTATTATGAGGCATCCCGCATCTAGGCACCATCTGGACAACATTTGTTTTTCAATAAAAGTATCAATAGAAGAAAAATAGGGATCACTTACTAGGATGCCGGAGTACCTAATCAGTTCAACTCATCAACCTCTCTTTAGGGAGCAAGTCCACGCATAGTTATGATTGAGATACTTCTTTTCCTCGTTTTAGCCAACCCCTTTTGTTTGAGACTGAGGCTTAGTTGAGTTCTTCCTTCTATTTTGTCATAGATACCTATCCTGGCCAATAGGTATGGAACATAAGAAGGAATGACTTCACTTCCTTTGGGATTTAAAATCCTCCATCTATATTCATTATGTTATCTATGTGCCCTATTTAAATTCAAGTAGTGTCAAGAGTACGTGGGCCTGATGTCAATAAAGAAACTTCAATTTATATCTGACGAAACAGCTCCAGTCAAAACATACTCTTAACAATTTTTGCAATCTGCAATTTCAGCTTTGTGAAATTTTTGACACCTGCTTCGGGCCTCCAAGGATATTGGGACCCTTATCCAATTGACATGGAATTTCGGCCACCTTGTATGGTGCTATCAACTATCGGGATCTCAAAGCCTGGCAAACTGGAAGGGCAGAGTACCAAGCAGTGTGCCACACACCTTCACCAACTTCATGTTTGTTTACCTTCTTCAAGGCAGAAGACAAGGTTATTATACAGAATGTCACTGGATTTTGCTCCCCTGCTTAAGTACGTTCCTTTTGTGCAATATCTGTGGCGGCATTTCGCAGAACAGGTAAAAGGATAAATAGTAATTATCTTGTTTGTTACCTTAGCCTGTTACAAAAGGATCTACAATAGTTTCTTGCCCAGCTATTCCTATCTTTCATTTCTGTCCTACCATTGTTGATGTTTAATTTGACAACAGGTGTTAAATGAGGATCTGCGGCTCGTAGTTGGCCAGCAAGAGCGCATGCTCAATGGTGCAAATATCTGGAATTGGCCTGTATCCTATGATAAGCTAGGTGTGAGGTACAGGCTATGGAGAGATGCCGTGGACAGAGGAGCTAAGCAACTACCCTACAGTGAATCAACATAGAATAAGATGTGATGATGGATTATTTAACGGCTTGCTTCTCCGGAATAAGCCTGCACATATGACAAACTTGTGCAGGAAGTCAGGAACTATTAAATGAGCACGAAATGGCTGAGAACATTATGCAGTTTCGCATACCTTTTCTCTCTCAATTGGATTTACGTTGGCACTGGCGGAAATTGTTAATGGTCTGAGGCAGAGAAAATAGTGTCTATGTACAAAACCCTTGTAAACTAAAAAGAAACTGTACACTAATTTTATTGATTCGTTGTACAGTGTCAAATCCTTTTCTATTTTTATTTTTTAACCTTATTTTCAATTTTTCACCACAATGAAGCGAAGATTGATTTCTGGTCTTGGACGATGGTGTTTAAAATGTGACCCCCAATAAGATCTGATGTAACCTTTTTCCCATTTGAGAGTTGGAAAGATTTTACAGATTTTAATTCGCATGTGTCACTTTTCCTTCTTTAAAACAGCTTTCCAAAATTTCAGCTGCATCTTTGAGGGATATGAGTGATATATATCACAAATTCACAGAGAAAACGCAAACCCGGTTTCCTCTTGCAATATCACCTTAATCTTAAGCCAATTGAGCGAGGGATGGATGAGCCAATAGTTTTGCGTGCTTGGTTAGTGAGAAAATTAGCAAAAGATTCACCATAATCTTTCGGAGATTCTAGCTTTTTGCTCTTAATTTTTAAAAAATTTAGCAATATGCCTTTATTTCGAAACTATATAGGGATATGCCTCTGTTTTAATACTCGATTACCTTACAATCGAGTTTCAATGAAATACTCGATTCGTATAAAATCGAGTTATGCCCAATAAAACTACAACCAAAAAAAAAAAAAAAGAAGAAGCATGGAACTCGATTTTATGGAAGTTGAGTTCCAAAACGCCGCTATAGGGCTTTAAAACGTCACTATAGGGCTTAAAAACGCCACTATAGGGCTCCTTGAACCTAGAATGGGGACTTATAAAAAATTTTGCAGGAAAACGCCGCTAAAGGGATTTAAAACGTCACTATAGGGATTAAAAACGCCACTATAGGGCTCCTTGAACTAGGGATTACACTAATAAATTTTTTGCAGGAAAACGCCGCTATATGGCTTTAAAACATCACTATAGGGATTAAAAACGCCACTATAGGGATCCCTGAATATGGGGAATTACACTTATGAAATTTTTTTTTGCATAGAACTCGATTTCCTGAAAGTCGAGTTCTATGCATTTTTTTTTTTTTTTTTTTTTTAAGTTGAATCGAGCATAACTCGATTTTCTACGAATCGAGTATTTAATTGAACGCGATTTTAGGGTAATCGAGTATCGAAACAGGGACACGCCCCCATATAGTTTACAAACAAGGGCATATTGCCAATTTTTAAAAAAAATTAAGGGTAAAATGCTAGAATCCCCATAATCTTTCCTTATTCATCATTGAATAAAACTTAGATGCAGATTTCGTTGATCAAATCTAATTATATGTCCTTCATAAAACTTGGATGCAAATTTAATTATATGTTAGCAAGAGGTTTGAAACTCACTCAACAGAAGGGTTCAAATGCCTTCATTGTTATAACTATCGAATTAATCGAATACGTCTTGCCATCATCCAATGTAATTGGTCTTATAATTTCCAAAGACAATTAAATTTAGCATTATTGGCCAATGTAATCACAGGTGAATTTGATTTGACTGAGGAAAAGTTTTACTCCTTATTGTTAATTTTCAAATTCATCATGCACACAATTATACAAAAAGTTTCAAATCCTATATAGGAACAACAATTTATTAAACTGGGAACCCATCCAAAAAGGATCATATATATCTTTTCTATGATACCCATTTACAAAAATTACAACCCTTACCGCACCATACCAAAACCCTAAACCCTCTCATACTCACAACACCACCACTAATACAAAAGAAAAGCAGAATCAGAATCAGAAGAAGCTCACAGAGCAGAGCCACAAAAGGGGCAAAAACTGAACTCGGGCTCCACCGGCCGGTCACAGAAACGGCAGCGGTCGACCTCATCAAGAGCAGAGTCGGTGGTCGGCCGTGGCGGCGGAAGAGAGTAAGACTGAGGGAAGAAGAGGTTGCAGTTTCTACAGTACATGGAAGGCTCCTTTCCCGGCCACCGCCACACCGGAACGAAGAACAGCTTCAGAACCTTCTCGTACTCCACCAGATCCGCCGGAGACTTGCACGCTATGCACCTTCCGGCACCTGATCTCAGCACTTGCCGGACTTGTTGCTCAACCCCTCCCACGAAGAAGAAAAACATTTTTTTTTCCTTCCTTTGTTTTTGTTTCTCGCTCACTTACTGTCACTGTTTGATTTGCTCTGCGTGCGTGTGTGTTGGGGTCTATTCTATTCCATAGTATAATTGTGCTCTAGATTTGGAGTGGAATCTGGAGACTTCGGTTTTCCCCTTTTTTTTTTTTTTTTTTTACAAGTTAATTTATTTTGGTAATGGACTATTTCAGCTATACCAAGAAAATTGGGATTTTTTTTAATCCTAAGTTTGGTTTTCCCCCTTTTTTTTTTTTTTTTTTTAAATTATTTTTACCAGTTAATTTATTTTGGTAATGGACTATTTCAGCTATACCAAGAAAATTGGGATTTGGTACAACATGGATTACCTAGATACAAGGCTGTTTTTAATCCTAAGCTTAGGTTTGCTCACTTCATCTATTGGTGAGAAATAATCCCTAGCGCCTATAGCGAGAAATTCGAGCTCATAATACCCCCATTGATAAGTGGGACAATGCACTTACCGCAACATTATTTTATCATGTAAATCACAATGTTGTTGACGAGTAGTGTAAAATAGTCGTCCGTAAAGTGACCGTCATTACTAAAGATGATCGTCATTACTAAGGACAACCGTTATTATTAAGGACAATCGTAAGCACATATTAACGCTCAGATATAAATTTCTCACTTAAATGACACAAGTGTAACAGACGTACAACCTTTCCAACTAATAGGCAAAAAACGTATTGACCCCTTATGATAAATTAACTAATTAATTTAGCCAAGTGAATTAATTAAGTTAATTAACATGCAAACGCGTGGTAGCACAAACAAATCACCAATAAATTTCTCGCTCACTTACTGTCACTGTTTGATTTGCTCTGCCTGCGTGCGTGCGTGTTGGCCCTGTTGGGGTCTATTCTATTCCATAGTATAATTGTGCTCTAGATTTGGAGTGGAATCTGGAGACTTCGGGTTTTTTATTTTATTTTTTATTTTTTAATTTTTCTTTAAGTTAATTTATTTTGGTAATGGGTTATTTCAGCTATACCAAGGAAATTGGGATTTGGGACAACATGGATTACCTAGAAACAAGGGAGTTTTTAATCCTAAGTTTAGGTTTGCTCACTTCATCTATTGGTGAGAGATGAACCCTAGCACCTATAGCGAGAAATTCGAGCTCATAATACCCCCATTGATAAGTGGGACAACACACTTACTGCAACATTATTTTATCATGTAAATCACAATGTTGTTGATGAGTAGTGCAAAATAGTCATCCGTAAAGTGATCGTCATTATTAAGAATGACTGTCATTACTAAAGACGATCGTCATTACTAAGGACAATCGTTATTATTAAGGACAATCGTAAGCACACATTAATGTTTAGATATAAATTCCTCACTTAAATGACATAAGTGTAACGGACGTATAACCTTTTTAACCACCAGCTCACAACTATTACAACTACCTCAAACTGACCATTACACAACTGTTACAGGACATTGAATGGGGAAGTTAAATGGCTATTAAATGAGCCATTTAACCCTCTAGCTCAACCATAACTGATGGATAGTATAGACGTATGAAAGTATAAAATGCTCCTCCATACTTGCAAATCGTCCATGTTAATGACGAATGAAAGTATAGACGTGTGTAAGCACATTATTTCCAGACAACATTTAATATCCAAACGATAAATGAGCATGGAGCCGTTATTGCCGTCCAATTATGCACATTTAATGGCCATTACAAACGTTAAAGGGCTGAGGATAAATGGTCATTATAGGCCATAAATCCTCCAACTATAGTACAACGTTAGAGAGGCCAGTAGATTCAGCATTTACTTACACAAACAGCTATAAAAAGCCTGGAGAGACAGGTAAATGATTCATATTGAACACACACACAAATTACTCTACAGATTACAAATTTCTAAAGACTTTAAACTAACCTAAGCATTGGAGGGTCCTTGGCAGGCCGCAAACCGATGTCATTATCTACTTAGTATTTTCTCTCATATTGGATCTGAAGGTTGTCCATCGTACTAATAAGGCAAAATTGCGTTTTATCAGTTTGGCACCGTCTGTGGGAAATGACAGCATATCAATCAAAAAGCCATTGAATTCTCTACTGACTAAGTCCCTCAGAACAGATGGACTCAACCATAACTGCGCCACCGAACCCAATGGTGATGGCTCAACAAATCCAAGCATTAACGGTTGATGTGCAAGAATTGAAGAAACAAAATGAAGACTTGAAGTGGAGAGTGCATCCAAAGGGCACAAATAAGTCATAGTCACGGCGTAATCGCAATGATAATAACGATGAAGCCCATAGTCCAAGAAATAGCAGAAGAGAAACTTCTAAGTACACCGCATAGTCAACTTATGGCAACGTTCAGATGATGAAAAACATGAGGAAGGAGTTAGACGAAGTCAAGTACATCATGAAGGGAAACACAGTGATAAATCTTGATGGCATGATTAAGAGAACATACTCACCCTTCACTGCCAATGTTTTGGAGTGCCCTTTACCTCCTAAATTTCGCCTCCCACAGTTGGAGGTTTACGATGGCACTAAGGATCCCCTAGATCACATAGGAGCATTCGAGACAATATTAAATCTCTAGCAGACTCCAGACGAGGTAATTTGCAGATCATTCCTAGCAACCCTCAAATGAGCAGTAAGGAAGTGGTTTAGCAAGTTGCCCACGGCATCTATCGTGAACTTTGAGCAACTGAGTGACTCTTTTGTCCGCCATTTCATTGGAGGCCAATGCCATAAGAGGCCCACCTCATACCTACTAACTGTGAAGCAACAAGAAGGGGAAACCTTAAGAGAGTATGTAAAACGCTTCAACAAAGTAGTGTTAGAAACTGATGAGGCAAACGATCATGTGATAATGACGACCTTCGAAGCAAGGTTGAACAATCTTGACCTCGTCTTCTCTCTAGAGAAGACTCCGCCAACTACACTAATAGACCTCTTGTTCAAAGCCCAGAAGTACATGAACGGAGAGGATGCATTAACTGTGAATAGAATAGATGGCAAGCGAAAGATGGAAGAAATCAACGAGCTCCAACACAAAAAGAAGGAGAAGAAGGATTTTTCCCCTAGTCAAAAGAATGACAACAAAAATATGCAGGCTCATACAAGATCGACAAGTATTCTAGAAGAGAAACATGTTACCTCGAACCACTCAATGGTAAACAGTTACCTCGTCCATGGAATGTAGAGCACTTCAAGAGGTATTATTGCTAGTTAGATGACGTTTTCAATTTTCTCTCATCAAACTGTTTTCTAAGCAAGAATGAATAAGGGGGTATTTTTCCCCACATGAATAAATGGTGTTCTCTTGAAAGATCTAAAAGTATTATTTACCATACAAAAAAAAAAAAAAAATCAAGAAGAAAGCCTGTCATTGAAAGTCCAACGAGTAAAACCAGGTAGACGATAAAAATCTTGATAAGAGTAAAATTGTCACATAAGGTTCAATTTGGACGAGTACAATCATAATGACGATTAAATTCTTAAAACGAGAGTAAGTCATATGATTAAATTTGCATGGTTAAAAACTGATGAGCATGATCATAATGACAATCAAATTCTCAAAGTGAGAGTAAGTCATATGATTAAATTTGCATGGTTAAAAACCGACGAGTACAATCATAATAACGATCAAATTCTCAAAGCAAGAGTAAGTCATGATTAAATCTGCATGGATAAAAACCGATGATCACAATCATAATGACGATCAAATTCTCAAAGCAAGAGTAAGTCATATGATTAAATTCGTATGGTTAAAAACTGACAAACACAATCATAATGATGATCAAATTCTCAAAGCAAGAGTAGGTTATATGATTAAATTCACATGGTCAAAAACTGACAAGCATAATCATAATGACGATCAAATTCTCAAAGCGAGAGTATTTCATATAAATTTGCATGGTTAAAAAACCGACGAGTAGTTTTTTTAAAAAGGAAAACAAAAATCAAGGCGTGCAGGAAGTTCAAGAAAACTTCACATGCGCAACCAATGAAGAGAAGGCACGTGTCAATCACTTGACGAGAAAGTTGCCTCGCATTAAATGTGATGGGACGAGAATCTTGGTACACGAAAGGGAGATTGAACCACCAAAAACCTTTCATATTCCTATGCTCGTCCAAACAAAGGACGACAAAGGAATAAAGGGGGCAACTAACGAGTAATGTAAAATGGTCGTTTGTAAAGTAATTGTCATTACTAAGGACGACCATCATTACTAAGGATGATCGTAAGCACACATTAATACTCAGATATAAATTTCTCACTTAAACGACACAACTGTAACGAATGTACAGCCTTTCCAGCCACCAGCTCACAGCTGTTACAACTACCTCAAGTTGACTATTACACAGCCGTTACAGGACATTGAATGGGGAAGTTAAATGGCTATTAAATGAGCCATTTAACCTTCCAGCTTAACCATAACTGATGGATAGTGATAAAACGCTCCTTTGTACTTGCAAACTGTCCAAGTTAATGATGAGTAAAAGTATGGACAAGCGTAAGTGCATTATTTTCAGACAACATTTAAAGTTTAAATGATAAATGAGCACGAAGCCGTTATTGCCGTCCAATTATGCGCATTTAATGGCCATTATAGACGTTAAAGGGTTGAGGGTAAATGGTCATTTTAGGCCATAAATCCTCCAGCTGTGGTACAACGTTAGAGAGGCCAGTAGATTGAGCATTTACTCACACAAAAGGCCATAAAAAGATTGGAAAAACAGGTAAATGATTCATATTGAACACACACACAAATTACTCTACAGATTACAGATTTCTAAAGAGTTTAAACTAATTTAAGTATCAGAGGGTCCATGGCAGGCCCCAAACTGGTGTCATTATTTACTTAGTGTTTTCTCTCATACAGTATCTAAGGGTTGTCTATCGTATTGATGAGGAACATACTGACAAGACAAAATCACGTTTTATCAGTTCTTATTGTGTTGTGAAAATAATTGTGTCATTTGTTATTGGTGATAAGAAGACTAAGATATTAAATAGAGTTGAAGAACTTGACTCTTGGCAACCCCTACTACAGGCATGGTCAAACTCAACATGGATACAACTATCACTAATGATTTAGTTGCATTAAGAGTAAAGGCAAGAGACAATTTTAGTGAAATACTTTGAAAGTCTAGGCCAAGCTACATGAGTTATGCTCTCCTTTGCGAGCTGAGGCAACAACCCTTCTCTGGACTTTACAAGTTGACGTTAGAGATTTATTGAATGCAAGTTATTTATAAAAGGTGCGATGTTTAAGCTTGTGTTGACAATCTCAATGTAAAGGGTGAACAAGTTGACCGGTCCACTCTTTGTAATTCCCTTGAACTTAGCAAGTTCTTTTCTAGGTGTTTAGTTGGGTAAATAGAAGTCTTAATTCTGCAAACCACATTGCTACAAAACTTGTTGTTAGGCTTAAAATTCAAATTTTGTTGTAATAAGCCGGAAGCCCCAAAAGTCATCTTAGATGCTTGTAAGGCTAATTATATCGTTGTTGACTCTTCTACTTGATTAATGAAGTTTCCAAATTTTTTTTTTTAAAGGTGTCCTTACACTTTAGACTTGTGTAGTGTAGAGTTTGTGTGTGTGTGTGAGAGAGAGAGAGAGAGAGAGAGAGAAGCGAGCTTTTAAAATTGTTTGTAAAATTGAATCGAACTCATTAATCCACATGAACTCATAGTAAAAATTTGTTTTATAATTTCAAAATTAGGCAGGTAAAATAACACTTTTTACACCACAGGTAAGCAACATTACAATGGCCAAAACCAAAAGTGGATAAAGTGTAATTAACCCAAAATTAAATTGGACAAATGGCACAAAATTAGACAATAATTAAAAACTAATTTGGATTTTGATTGTGTTTCAACTTTAATATAATATATATATAATTTGCTTGTCTTATTAGTTGCATTACACAAACATAACAAGTTGCCATTAACAAGAATTATGTTGATATGGATTAGTATTCCACCACCACTAACCTCCAAGCAAGTCTTTTTTTAGACATACATGTATTTAATATGCCTTTCAAAAATAAGCATGCACTATTATTCTACTAGATGTGATGGTGCATTAAAGCACATACTTAGAGCACTTATAATGATAGTGTTAAATTGATAAAAAGCTATTTTTAGCACCATAAACAACAAAAATTGTGCTACATTGATGGTGTCATATCTAAAAAAATTTAACAACTTGCTAGTTGCTTTTATATATATTTTTAAATTTCATCTCTCTCTCTCTCTCTCTCTCTCTCTCTCTCTCTCTGCTTACAATGGTTGGGATAGGGCTGTGGGTACATGTGGTGGTGGTGGGTTGTTGATCGAGTTGTGGGTTGTTGCGGTGGTGGTGGGTCATGTCGTGGGTTGCCCTAGGTGTGGTGGGCATTGATCGGATGTGGTGGTTAGGTTGGTAGGTCACACCGTAGGTTATGGGTGTGGTGGGTTGTTTGGTTGAGTCTTGGTATGGCTGAGTTGTGGTTTGTGTGGTGGTTTTTGACTAATTTAGGTTGCTGGGTTGTGATGTGGTGGTTGGTGGGTTTGTGGTGTTTGAGGTTTTTTTTATTTATTTATTTATTTAAATTATAGATGTGGTGGTTTTTATGGGTTTGCTATGAAATTTTTTTGGGATAGTGAATTTTATGGCAATGGGTTATGGTGGCTAGTTTTGCTGGCAGTGGGTTGTGCATGGTGGTTACGGGTGGTTGTTCTTGGCTTCTTGCTGGTTGTTATTGCTTCAAGGAGAGAGAGAAAGAGACATAGATGAAGAATTAAAAAAAAAAAAAAGAATAAAGAAAGAATATTTAAATGAAGTGGTCAAAAAATAGAGCCTTTGATATTGGGTGTATTGTAAAGTGTGGTGTTAAAATAGATAAAAGTAGTTTTTTGAGTTGCTAAAAGCTAAATTGTTTAGCACCACCACTATGAATGCTTTTATTACTTCACTAAACTCATCACATGTGCTTTGTGCTGTAATAATACTTTTTTTTTTTTTTTTTTTTGGTTTAGTGTTATAATGTTTAAAAGTGATATATAAATAACCATGTGTATTTTTTTTAAAAGAAAGAGGTAAGGTAGCATGGAATAATGTTCAAAAATGAGATAAAGAACCGTAAGAAGTTGAAACCCAATGAGACATTTGAATTTATTAATTGGGATAAGAATTGTGATAAGTAAAAAAAATTTGAGATTTAAGCCAAAGAAAGATGATGTATGTTAGTGTGGATGAATGGAAATTTGTGATAACTGTATAGAATTTGGATAAAAAAAAATTTGGAATTTTTTAAAGAATTAAAAAAAATAAAATTAAAAAATTAAAAAAAAAAAAAAAACCATAGAAATTTCAGGATAAAAATAAGTAGTTTTTTACATGAGGTGGTGAGTTTTTTTTTTTTTTTTTTTTTTTTTTTTAAGGAATAAGTAATTTTGTATTTCTTTTTATAAAGATAATTGAAGTATTTGAATTCATATAGATAACAAATAATTATAGGAATCAGACATTTGAATACAAATAAGTGGTGAGAATAACAATTTTTTTTTTTTCCTTTTGTACTTGAGATTGTATTACTGTTTTAACCTTTTTTGCTTTTTTAAAGGAAAAAAAATTAAACTAAAGGGGATGTTATTTCAAAATTTGTAAGAAGATATTTTGGTATGCCAAAAATTAAAGACGAAATAGGAGAATCCTCTTATTAATATTGTAGTATAGATTAGTTTGCTATGTTGTTTACCAAATTAAAACATTTAAATTCACCACATTAGGTCTCAACTAACTTAATAATTATAAGACTTCTCCCATCTCCCCGTGTGTGTGTTAATACTTAGTATTCTCAAAAAAAAAAAAAAAAAAAAAAAAAAAAAAAAAAAAAAAAAAAAAAAACAGTGGGTTAATCCCACATTGGAAAATGAGTGTGAGTTAAAGAGGTTTAAAGCATGTGTTGTGTATCCAAGAGTTAAGCCCTTTTGGATATACACCACTGTAAGTTTCTTTTAAAAAAAATCTTCGCCCCTCTCCCCGTGTGTGTGTGTGTGTGTGTGTGTGTGTGTGTTAATACTTAGTATTCTCAAAAGAAAAAAAAAGTGAGTTAATACCACATTGGAAAATGAGTGTGAGTTAAAGAGGTTTAAAGTCTGTGTTGTGTATTCAAGAGTTAGGCCCTTTTGGATATACACCACTGTAAGTTTCTTTAAAAAAAATTTCTCCCCTCTCTCCGGGTGTGTGTGTTAATACTTAGTATTCTCAAAAGAAAAAACAGTTGGTTAATCCCACATTGGAAAATGAGTGTGAGTTAAAGAGGTTTAACTAGGCAAATTTAGTCAAAAGTAAAATATTTTCAGTCAACCAAATCAACTAGGCAAATTTTTGTAAAATAATTTACACTTAAAATTTGGTAAAATATTTTACATTTGTTTTGAAGCCTTTACCCCAATACTCCCTTAGACTTCAGTCCCTCTCATGCAGCAAAATTTTCCAAACAGTATAATTCTGGAAAAATTTTAGGCGGATAACATGCGTTCAAAGTTAATTAGTTAGTTAGACTGTTTTTTGGAAGTCGATTTTAAGAAACTCGACTTCTAGCCAAAATCTATTATAGTAAACTTGTCTTCCAGCCAAAATCGTTTTTTCCTCTCTTTTTTATTCCAAAATCGTTTTTTTCCTCTTCCAGCCAAACTCAACTTCCACTAAAAGTCGATTTTGTTGTACTTGACTTCAAAAAACAGTCTAACTAACTAATTAAATTTGAACACATGCCATCCGCCTAAAATGTTTCCAGAATTATACTGTTTGGCAAATTTTTCCCTCTCATGCTCTCTCCCTTCTTGCTCTCAAGTTCTCCCTCTCTACTCTCAAGTTTTCCCTCCCCACAAACTAGATCCACCAAGCCACTCTTAGTTTCTTCAGCGCCACTCATCTCCTGTGACTCTCATTGCTGGCTCCACCTTCGCCATTGTTGCCTAACTCACCTCCACACCTCCACCCACCGAGTTTGGTTCGACCATTAAAACCCACCAATTCTTTTTTCAATCTGACCATACATCAGCTCTTAACTCCACAAATTCTTTTATCATCCGTCACACCAGCTCTACCTTCACCTTCATCAACTCACCCACCAGTTCTCAAATCTAGTTTTTTTTACCACTGCATGGGTTTATTGATTTGGGCTTTTTGGTTGGTTTTATGGGTGGTGGTGGGTGGCTGGGTTTTTGAGTTGCAGTGGGTATCTACGTTTTTGGGTGGTTGGGATGTTTGTGGGTCCATTGATGGCTGAGTTTTTGGGTGGTTGGAATGATTTATGGGCCATGGTGAGGACTGGGTTTGTGGGTTATTATGGGTGGTTGGCCGGCTTTGGCCTCCTTTTTTTTTTTTTTTCAATATGTGGGTTTTAGTGGTCAATGGAGTGTTAGGGTGGTGGTGGGTGGCTTTTTGCTAATCTGGTGGTGGTTTGGGTGGCTGGTGGAGTGGTGGTGGTTTGGTTTTGTGAGATTCTCAAAATTCCTTCATTTTGTTGAAACATACATTTTTTTTTTTGCATTTTCAGAATACAAACCAAATACTATAAAATGAAAATATTTTCAGTAAAATATTTTACCTTTGCAAATATTTTACATCGAAACAAAGGGTGCGTAAAAGTATCAATACACTAACAATAATGAAGTCAAATGGCTTAAAAAATTTGTTTTTTCATAATAGTTCAAGTAACATGTTATAATTTATGCATAATTAATAAATGTATGTTATGGTAAGATCATGTGAAAGTGATGTTGAATCACTTATTACTTGACATCTATAAGTTGTGAAGAAACATCATGTCCTTAACATGATTGTTTTTCTTTTAACTAACAATTTTCACAAATAGACCTTGCAAGTTCCAACAATTTCTTTATTGTCTCTTTTATTCCATGTAAATAACATTTCATATCATTCGCATCTTCTTCACTCAAAAAAGGATGAGATGGCAATCAAATTTCACACATCAGTCTTTACCTAGACCATTTGATTGGCCTCACCCTCCTTGCTATAGCCACACATCGCTTTCATCCCCATCTTTTTCTCCACCAATGACCACTTGGATTTGCAATTCCTCAACTATACAAGTAGCCCCACCTGGTCTTGTGATTTTTTAGTGGTAGAAAACACCATTTTTCAGAAATGATGGTATTTAAAAGTATGGTTCATATGCCACCTACAAAGATCATTGCAGAGAACCAAGGATCTTTTTAGCTATAAGAGTAGAGAAAATGTAGTATTTCTCACATTTGGAATATGCGGTCTTGGGTAAAAAAGAAATAGGAAATAAATTTTATTGTTTGTTTTATTACATTACTATTGTATATAATTTTTTTTAACCTTAAACTCAAAATAAAAAATTGATTCAATTTCTCTTCAGCTAAATATTTGATAATTATGATTTGAAAAATATCCGAATTTCAAAAAGGTATCTTATTAACATGGAAAAGGATTTAAAGCCAGTTTAACCACAAACCTCACTCCATACTCCGCCGTTAAAAGCTTGGTGGTTGGGTTGCGAATCATGATGAATTATAGATGGCGATTGTTAGGCCACGATGAGTGGAGACCGTGGTTGCATGGTCAGTCTGGTGGAGCTGCTGTTGTGGTTATAGGTTTTTTTTTTTTTTTTTTTTTGGTTTTGTTTGGGTCTGAGGTGTAAATCATGTGATGTTTGACGGTTGGAACAGTTTGGGTTTAATGAAGATGGGAGGGTAGTGATGGGTGGTGCCGTGGTGGATAGTGGTTGCTGGGTCACATGATGCTCGACGATAGGTCTTTTTTTTTTTTTTTTAATATGGGGTTTGTTTGGGTTTGAGGTGTGAATCATGTGATGTTTAATGGTGGGAACGGTTTGGGTTTGAAATCGATGGGTGGTGCTATGGTGGCCGGCAGTTCCTAGGTCACACGATGCTCACCAATGGGTCTGGGTTTTGTTTTGGATTTTATTTTATTTTTTGTATCTATTTGAGGTGTGATGTAAACGGATCTATTTGAGGTGGGATGTTGGATGGTTGATTGGTTGAGTTGATCTATGTTTGATTGCCTTGTGTGATACTAGATCTAATTGGATTGATCTTGGTTTGATGTTGGGAGGATTTTTGTTTTTGGAATGTAATGTAAATTTTTATTTTTCCAAATGAGAATGTGTGGTTTTGATTTGAAAAATGGGTATTGGTTTAGTGATTTTTTTCTGTAATCTTTCTCAAAATACATGTTTTGTGTATATCTTTTGGACTAATTTGAGCTACAGAGAGAAGCGTTTATATTATGGTGCGAAGAAGAAAGTGAACAAATAGGGAACATGGAAAAATAAGAGCTTGTTTGGATAGTCCAAAAACTAAGTGGTATCACTCAGCTTTCATGATCCATCATCCAAAACTTGTAGGTCCCACGAATGATGTAGTATTTGGCTTGATTTTGGATGCTTGTTTCCATCACTCAAAAACTCAAAATTTTGAGTTTGGATGATGGAAACTGAAAACACAATTTTGGTGTTTTCAAATTATGGATGATGAGTGATAGTGGCAAATTGGTAAAAAAATCAAATTTGTGGGACCCATTCTCCTGACTTGTCACTGTCAAGTAACAGTGTCATACCCCTTTTTTATCTTTTCCTTTTTCTTTCTTTCTCTCTTCTTCTACTGAGTTCCACCGGCTTCCTCTTTTTCTTTTCTTTTTTTCTTTTTTTTGCTTTTTCTCTACTTCTTCTTTCTTTCTTCTTCATACCCACTCCTCCACCAACAATATTTTTTTTTTCTTCTTCTTCTTCATTCTTTCTTTTTCTTTCTTTCTTTCTTCTTTTACTGAGTACCACCGACTTCCTCTTTTTTTCTTTTTCTTTTTTGCTTTTTCTCTACTTCTTCTTTCTTTCTTCTTCATACCCACTCCACCACCAACAACATTTTTTTCTTCTTCTTTTTCATTCTCTCTTTTTCTTTCTTTCTTCATCAGGTCCACTCTACCACCAACGGGGGTTTTTTTTTTTTTTTCCTCTTCTTCCTGGTTTTGTCTTTCTTTCTTTTCTTCTTTTTCTTTCTTTCTTTCTTCTTCAAACCCACTCACCATGTTCATCCACGCATAAGTATATACCCAGAAACAAAAACCCACTCCTCATTTTCGTGATTTTGGTCTTCGATCTAAGGATTCCTGGGTTTGGATTTGGGTTTTTTGTGTTTGTGGGTTTGGGTTGGCAATTTTGAATCACCGATCTAAAGATTTTATGTTGATGTGTTTGGGTTTTCTGTGTTTGTAGTTGTGGTTTGAAGCTTGGGCTGTGATGGAGGTGGGTTTGTGTGGTTGGTTGTGGTATTAATGATTGGAATTTTTTTTCTTTTTGTGGGTTTAGTTGATGGTTGGATTTTCTTTTGGTTGAGATTTTTTTATTTTTTATTTATTTATTTTTTTTTATGGCCGTTGGTGGTGTTGACAGTGGTGGGTTTTGAGTTTGCCATTGATGGTGGTAATGGACTTAGGAGAATATGAAAGAAGGGAAGAGAAAATTGATGTGGGTAGCAACCATAACCCCTGTGTAGTGTCAGTGGGGTAGGTTCCACCATTTTGGCAAAAAGTGGACTTAAAAGTTGAGATATGTGATTGAGTTTTGTAACCAAACAACAATTTTGGAATCTTTGAGTGATAGTGGGGTTTGGGTTATGAGTGATGAGATTTGAGTTAGAGTTATGAGTTATGAGTATTGAGTTATGAAAACTGAGTCATGTCTAAACCAAACGGGCCCTAAATCATTTAGAGAGAGTGAACAAATGGCAATACACGCCATTTGTGTTCAAGTAGCAAATTGGTCATTTTCAAAAACTTTTGGATGTGCTTGGCAATTCCCCAAACCTTAGGGGAGGTTACTGGAATTTACCCAATATAATCAAATGTAAATCTTCTAACAAAAATATTAGAATTAAAATGACTTTAAAGGGAGATCTAAAGAAGGTTAGGGATGGTAACTAGACATTTAGGTAATAGAATATTGAAAATAGTTTTCATAATTTAAGTTGCAACGTAGTACTGTACAAGCAAGTTAGATTTGAGCTTATTTATGAGAGTGAAATGAGTTATTTAACAGTACATTTACATGAGAAATCTCGATAAGATGCAAGCTTTCGTATGACACTTAAGAAAATAAAGAAAGTGATGGTAGGACATGAAAAAGACGCACATTTAGAGAAAGAGAAGAAGCTAACTATCAAGACAACATAGTAAGTACGTGGAAAACCCTAGAGAAGGGATAAAAAACCATGATTTTAGCAAGAACACAACATTCTTGTCTGGCTTAGCTTCTATTATGTATCAAAAAGAGATTAGTTTACAATGGAGCTGCCTCTTTCTTCCTACCAACTCTTCACTTTCATCTCAAAATATCTAGTTGGGTTCTTGCCTTAGAAGTTCAGTTGCATGTTCCTTTTATACTCTAAGGAACATTGCTGAGTACAAGGACAGGTGTCAAACTATTATGATCTCTCTCTCAAGATATTTTTACAGCTGTAAAGTTATCTATTGACTAAGGGATAAGGATGGTGCCAACATGGCATTGGGACCCGTAGGTAGGTAGCTTTGCCACTGTTTGGGAGACAAGTCTTGGTCATCAAGAGGGACATCAGGAATATTGTGATTGGTACATGTGTCTCCAAGGTGACTCACCATGCATGCATTCAACCAATAAGGGATGTCCTCATAGCCTTCAGCTCTGAAAAGTCATTATGTCCCTTTTGGGTGATTTTTTTTGGAATTCAGAATTTAAAGATCCCCAAGATAACACAAGTAATTATAGGCATTCTCATATTATCATAATGCGGTACTCCTTTCTTTCACATTCATGGTAAATCTCATCATAATTTAATTAGCATGTAACCAACACTAGGTGCGGCTACAAACATACACTAAGATTTATCATCCGATTGTCATGAAATTTGACATGTGTTTTAAAAACATAAAAATCATGCTATTCAACAATATATTTTCAAAATATTTAGTCATATTAATTTTTTTAATGTGACTTGTAGCATTATGCTATAACTAAGTTTGTACTCAAATTTTGAAAGAGATGCAACTTGCAACATTGATAATGAAACTATCATGCAACGATTTCAAAATAAAAAAACTCGTAGAGGAAAATTGTAAAACTTTTATATTTTTGCGTGTTTTTTTGGTCAACATACGAAGTTATCTTTTTATTAGATTTTGTATAATTTAAGTTGCTTAATGATCACCCTTAAACAAATTTCTTCCAAGCTACTCTTGTACTAAACCAGTACCTCTGGATATTATATTGCACAGGACAACATTGGAGGAGTGGGGTACTGGATATTGCACAGGATAGATTGGAGACATTGCACATGACAGATTAGAGACATTGGAGGAGTGGGCACTGGATATTGCACAGGACAGATTAGAGACATTGGAGAAGTGGGCACTGGATATTGGAGGAGTTAGATTCTCCCTCACAGTTAGAGCAAAAACTAACTCAAAGCCCTTGTTTTAAGATTAAGGTCTGTTTTTGGTTGACACTATAAACCAGAAATAATTGCCAAATTGCTTGAACTAAAATTGTTTATAGGCTTCCAAAAAAATCTTATATATATATAATTTTTTATTCACAGATCTTGACAATTTGACGTTGCCCATTTCTACCCAAAGAAATGGAACATTTTTCTTATACCTTAGTGTCGAAACATTTTTCCAACTATAAGCTATTTCATCATACTTAGCTTCATAAATTTTGGAGTAGTATTCAATTATTTTTGGAGTAGTGTTCAGTTATTTAAGCTATTTCATCATACTTAGCTTCCAATATTTCATCATAAATTTTGGAGTAGTATTCGGTTATTTAAGCTATTTCATCACACTCTGTGCTATGAAGGCAATAAATTATGATAGTTGATATTCTACTAATGCTATAGCGTCTTTTTCATCTCTAATCTCATCTATGCTTAAGGAAAAAGTTTAACCTACCCGCTAATAATTAATATAATAAAAAAGGGTGGGCTGCTCTCCTTAGTTTCACAAAGAATTGAGTGGTTTTTGCTCCTTGCCCTTAACTCAACAAACGGTTATGCTCGGGTACCTTAGACAACCTTTAATGTTGCCTCCCCTTGCTGAAAACCCCTTCATTCCACTCCCTTACAAAGGCCGTAGGAGTCCCAACAAGGTTCAGTCATTCAAAAACAAAAAAGGACAGGAAAATCCCATTTTGGTCGAGCTTTCCTTCCAACACAAATATTGCGTAAAATTCTTTTATCATTGATCACTAGTATTGTAGAAGTATAGCTTTACTCACACAACCAAATTAAAATAGACAAATGTAAATGAATTGATCAACATAAGGGCATTAGGACCACAGAGTTGTAAACAACTAAAAAATATATCATGCCTAAATCTGGATCAGAGAAAAAAGGAATTCCAATTATAAGATATCTAATAATGAAACCAAATTGAGATCTCATTCAAAGATAAAGATATCAAATATTCGGTCACTCTCAAGCCTTTTTGCCAAACATGATCTCCATTTGAACACAAGAATCATATTTCGAAACTCTTCAAAACATATTACAAACTGTACCATCAAACAAAACTCTCATTAAACCATAATCTTCAACACAACAGCAAGTTAGCCAATGATTCATATGCACAACAATAGACATGGCAGCTGTCAAAAAAAAAAAAAAAAAGTAAGTCTGTCAGACACCGAAAGTTTAAGCAATTTTTATACACAATCGCCCGTATTTTTGTGTTGTGGTGAGCCCCGTCGAGTACTATCTCAAATACTATGTGGGTGAGATGTGAAACATTCCGTGTATGTCTATGTAAAAACAAATCTCAATGTTACATGATATTAATCAAGTAGGCATTGGAAAGCGACACAAGGGACACAAATGACTTGTATGTAACCACTTGACAATACAATCCTTATGATAAAGATGCAAGCACGGCAAGCACACAACCTCCAACCCATCACAAAATTCTTCCAAACAAATACTACACTCCCTTATCGAACAAAAATCATCAATTCTCACTTTCTTTAAGCCATCAATAGAAGACTTAGCAGCGGGTACAGTCTTAACCGTCCTAGCTTCCATGGACTCCCTTATAGCCCTATCGATTTGGTCACGTTCATCATAGGGCGTGACAACAAAAACGAACACCGCTATAGGGAACAAGACACGGCCAATGTTACGAGCATCGTTAAACATGACAGAAGCAAAAGATAGTATGGAAGGTGTGGCCGTGTCCAAGAAATCTTGGGACACGCCGGTGTTGGAGAATATGTTTGCCAAGATTGTTGGACCAACAGCAAAGAATGCGTTACAGGGTACGAGGGTTGATTGGTTAAAAGAAGTTAAAGGAACGAGATTGCGTTGTGGGTATTCCAATCGGAGGTCATGGTAGAAGTACAAGCGAATAAGAAAACAGTGGCAGGGGAGTTGGGTGGTGATGTTGGGTACGTCGTTTTGGTCATCTTCCCAACAGTGGTATTGGTACACGGATTCCATTGGAGATGGGTCTTAGAGAAAAGAGAAAACAGAAAGACAGATTGAGTACTTCAGAACAGAGTATAGAGTGACTGAAGAGAGTTTGATTTGTTTCAAGGTTTTGAAATAGATGTTATTTTTCTTATTATTTTAAAATACATAAACGATTTTGTTGCGAGGAAATACGTACGGAGATATAAACGAGATATACGTGAGGTGATAGAACTCCAAACTCCAAAGGAGGTGCGAAAACTCAAAAATTATGTTGTACAGTGTGAGTTAATAGAATTTAATTAAAGGGTTTAATTTAAATTGAATTGTCCATGCCAAGTAATTATTAATTCCCATAAATAGAAAAAGAGGATAATCATTATTAATGATTCCATAATCACCTAATATAGGGGTGTGAACAGATAATTAATATATTTGCTTTTGTTGCGCGCCCATCTTCCTAGCGTGCCTGTAATAGTTTGGGCAAATTTGAGACCTACTAAGTTGGCAGGTTATTCATTCTCCCAAAAAAAAAAAAAAAAAAAAAAAAAAAAAAAAAAAAAAAAAAAAAGAAGAAAGAAGAAGAAGAAGTTGGCAGGTTATTACTAATTCTTATATGAACCTATCAGTAATACTATTTTATTCTCTACTATAAACAAATTATCTTTTCAAACATGTGAAATTTGTTATCAATTTTGGTGTGTATCTAGACTTATTGAAATTGTTTTTAACTTTTACCTCATAAATCTAAGCATACAACTAATTGTACACTCAATTTCACAATTTGTTGGACTGTGTGATTATGAGTTGTTTACATAAAATGGTGGGCAATGCAAGGCAAAAATGCCCACCACTCACAGTCGCACAAATCAATAAGTTGTGAAATTAAGTATGACATTAGTTGTCTCCAGAATTATAGGAGGCTTGGATTAATATTATTCATATTTGTAGTCATAATTTTTTTAAATAAAAAAAATATATGTATTGAACACTCATGAAATGTAAATGAAAATGTAAATCTTGAGACGATGAATGTGGAATTCAAATTCTGTTGAGGTACAAATTTTCAAGTCTTAATTTCATTAGCCTACTCACAAAAATACCCACATAAGCCCATAAACTATTTTGAGTCCACATAAATATTTCCCACATTATTACCCAACTTGGGCTCTCACAAATATTCCCTATATAAGGCCCATAAATTATCTTGGACCCTCTCACACATGTTACCCACATATTATCCAAATTGGGTTTCCACAAAAAAATACTCATCATATTACTACCAAGATTGGGCCACAAAATTATACTATCTCCACAAAAAACCCAAATGCTATTTTGACACCTATTTTACAAAACCCAAATATTAATTTGGCACCTATTTTATAAAGCCCAAATCTATTTTGGCAACTATTTATAAAAACCCAAAATACTATTTTGGCAAAAACAATTACATTATGCTCAAATCCCAAAACTATCTCTTGGCAAAATATATACTGAAGTCCCTAACTCATGGGAAATATAAATTACTCATCTCTCAAAAATATTTCTTTCACAAAATTTATGGGAATTATGCTTATTTTTCCATAATCAACTAACTACAAAAGCCCATGAATATTACCCACGGCAAAACTATTCATTGTTGTAGGGATGACCAAGCCCAAAGAAACTCAACTATAAAGCCCAGCTGAGCCAACCCAACCCATATATAAATCTTAGTAGCTGAAGCTCACGTGAGTTGTCCAGTCAAATTTCAACACTACCTAACAGCTGGAGCCCATCACCATCAGTTCCAACTTGTCCAATCAGAATAAAAAAAGGGACACATGTCCAGCAAAGGTTAAACCCTTCATTTCCAGGATGAATTTCATCATTTCTCACGTGACATAAAGTTGAGGTGATATGACAAAAAGCTGGGAGGCTTCAGCCAACTATATCTCCTTCCTTCTCCAACTCATTAGGTCAAGCACGAAGGGCAGCCATAACTAGGCCATAAAAGCTTTTGGAACAACTTGAAATCAGTTCATTATCATGCCAAAAACGTGTACTTTCTGGTTCATGGACCAAACACATGAACCCAAATGGGGAAAACTTAGGGAAATGTAGTTTGGAAGGCACCAAAGGGATCCCAGCAAAGTTCCTAGCATAGGGCTCCAAGATTAACACCTGGATTGGGGTGATACAATTTGCCCTAGGGAACTCTGATTTTATCAACAGCAAAACCAAAATCATTAGCCTAATACATGCTTTAATCCCATCAGCTAAGGCCAAATCAGCATTTAATACTAGGCCAAAATCCCAGCTGTTATTACCCAAAACAGCAAGAACATCCTAAAGCTGAGCTTACTACTCTTGGCCAAAATCCTAGGAACGATTCTCTAAGGATTTTCTGAAGATTAAGGAAGATTTAGTAGAGATTATTTGCTAATTACCTCCTAAAACTCAACTATAAATAGAACCCTCCACTAATCCTTCAAGAGGACCCAATATACACTAAAGGACACATTGATGGAAAGAGTTCTTCCTTAACTTCTCTATCTAAACCTTCTCTAAGCTTTGGCAAAGTTCTGTGTTCTTAGTTTCAAGCTTAGAAATTAAGTTCTCCAGCTTCTAGCTCACAAACACTCCTCATACCCCTACTCATAAACACTTATCTGTCCCCAACAGAAAGTCTCAGCAATTTTACCATACACTCTCACTCATTACCGATACTACTCATAAATGACTCTCTCTACTCACTACATATACTATATTCACGAGCATGTCTTGACACCGTAATGATCTTGCTGTGCTAACTGGGATCTCTCTCTCTTCCTTCATCTCACACTAAGTTTTTCTCATTACTTGTTATAATGGAGCCCATAACATTCATTTACTCATTTACTATTGAAGGTTATGATGTAATTGTCACTATAGAATTGTTTCCTTATGTTGTGTTAGAAGACTCTTCTCCAAAGCCAATGGATGATGAGTTTGAAAATGTGGATTATTTTCTTAATTTGTGAAATAGCTAACAGCTAGAGGTTGTTGATGGCCATTTCGGAAGCCCAAGTGGAAGGGAGAGGCCTAGCAACACGGACAGAAAAGAGTTGGCAAACGAATAGAAAACCATTAAACCCAAGCGGTAGAAATAATAGATCACAGGCCCATGAGATGAACAAATGGGCCTTGAGGAGGAAAATGGGCTTAAAGGAGCCCGGAAAGAGAGAAAAAGTAAACCATGAACAATATATGATGTGGAAAAGTAAGAATGGGTCATGGCAGGCCCAAAGTAATGAAAGCAAAGAAAGTAAAGGGTTGATGGCAAGCCCATGAACCCCAAGGATGAGGAATAATGTAATTGGGTCAGGGAAGCCCAAAGAACTCAGTAAAAGCCCATGAGAATGCAAAGTTAAGAAAAGGGCTGAGGAAGCCCAAGGAAAGCAAACGGGCCCAGGGCGCCCAAAGGAAAACAAATGGGATACAAGAGCTCGCCAGTGATATAACAAAAGAACCAATGACCGTGTTGGGCCATTAGGAGAAGAATAAACGACAGGCCCAAAGAGGCCCAGCCAGATTGAGGCAAAACAACTTTGCAGTAGGAATGATAGAGTGGTATGGCAGAAAATGGTAGCAGGAAAAAGGGTGGGCTGAAGAAAAGCAAAGCCCACCATCAAGCAAGGCCCAACCCCGAATAGGGCAAGCCATAAAGGAAAGGGAAACCAAAAAATAGTAAAAAACAGACAGCAGACTGTGCAGGCCAACCACAGTAGACACATGAGCAGCAAGTAGATTTTGGACATACATGGAAGAAAGGCACGCGCAAGGCCCAGACCTCACTAGCCTGTACCCAGCCAATACAAGACACGGTGAGGTCATGGGTCAAAGGTAAGAGGGCATGGTTTGGCGGTCGGGAGAGAAGAAAACCTATTTTGAGATTCATTGTGTTCTGCTCGGATGACATACCACCTGTAGGGTCTCAACTTGGGGCCCAAGCCCAATAAGTATGGGGTCTTGGTCTAAAGGGCCCAGAAACAATGAATTTGTAGAGAGTGGGCTACAGAACTAGGTCTTAGCGAAGTGGACAGTGGCTTAGGTTGGGCTACACAACAATTAGACACAAATAAATCCTGTTAATGTCCATATATTCTTAATCCAAGGAGATGGGATGGATGCTTGCTGGTTCTTACTCTAAGTCTCTAGTTATTTTTCTGTTCCTCTGTTCTCCTCCTCTTTTTTTGGTCTCTTTCCTCATGAGGACTCCCTTTCTTATATAATCTCCTTGAAGCCATCATGACCTTACACTTGTTGATTATCTGGACCCTCACTTAAGTGCTTGTCCCATCGGACACCCCTTCCATCTTTCTGTGAGTTGTGGTAGCCAAGGCAGCACTGTTCACAGGTCTTCTCTACATTAATGCGGCCAGAAAAGTAGTTGCAACACATTTAATGTGGCAGCTGCAGCCTCTCCTTGAACATCTTACGTTTCCTTCTTTGTCACGAGTCTGTAGGACTCGTCCTTGTTACTAATGTCCGTTGGGGTGGGTCCTTTTAGCAGGCAGAGTACATGTTTGAGCCATACTCGTCACATCCGAGGAGACATTTCTCCTTGGACTGCCCTTTAAATGTCTGCATGCCCACGAGAATTGGGCTGGGAGCCCTTTTGGCACCCATGTCTTCTCCTCGGACGTGGCTGATCTTCCCGTATAGGGCCCAAGGCCCATTGTATGATTTTGGGCCTTTGCCCCTACACCACCCAAAGAAGCAAAGTTGAGCTAGAACTACTAGGTGCATGTCATGAGGGATGGGGAGAGAGAAGGCACCCACACCATAGCAAGAAAGGGTGCCACGGCAGACAAACAAACAAAATAGTTTTCTTTTGTCTGGCAATAGGGAGTGGCACACAGGCGGACCAGTGGTGGTCGGCAAGTACACCCATACCAGAAAAAGGTGGTTAAGGGCTAAAATAGTAAAATCCGATCACGGCAGGGACTATAAAGAGGCCCTTGTCATGTACAGGAAAGGAGGACGGCAAGCACCACGGTATTAGAAAATTGAAGGGAAATAGAAAACAAGTGTTAAGAAAAAGAAGTAGAAAGAAAAAAGATGAGAAATGGGAATATTAGAAAAGAATGAAAGAAAAAGATAGAGAGTTAGAATGGCAGGCATGCACCATTAGGTTGATTCCTTCTCTCCCTCTTAAAATCTTGCTCTCTGTCGGAAAAAAATGGTGTTCTTGTGTACCAACCATTCAGGTCCGCTTCCCTCAAAGTGATTAATTTCTACGGCAGAATCTCCCTAAGAGATTATTCACTTTGAGAAGAGGCGTTCTTCCCTCTCTAGTTTTAGTCCTGCGGATCAGATTTAATCTGATCTATTTCCTCTCTTAATCAACTCATAATCTACCCACTTGTTTCCCTTACTTTTCTTATAAAATAATTGTTATTAAACTGTGATTATCTTTTCTTAAGTAGGGATTATCTATTTACCTTAATAAAGATCTCAAAGAACTTTATTTTATCTTGTTATTATCATTTCTGCTTGCCGCAACCCATCTGAAACAGTTCTGCCCGCCGTAAGTGTGCTCTTGGCAGACAAGGCATAGTTTGCGCACAAGCCGAACCAAATTGAGTTGTAGTTGGACCGGTCTCAACTCCCATACTTAAAATACTTGGGCCCAATACCACAGGAAGCAGCCCAGCCCGCTTTAACCAAAAAAGGGCCACCACAGAGGTTTATTTTGTTTTGTCTCATTTTACCGCTTGGCTATTTTCTGCAGAAACATTTCACTGTTGGGCTATTTCTTACAGTATGCCTTTTAATCATGCTGACGTGTTTGCTATAGGAGTTGTTTATAGGTCATTCTTGTCAGTCTCAACCTAAGCCCAAGACATAAAATAAAGTGAGTTCTTCGGATCTTCGCCAATAGCTTTTCGGCCATGCCTCAAGCCCATCGTTGAGTTTTGGTTTAGGCCCCCAACCTAACAAAAATCTTATTTGTCAGAAGGAAAAACTTTTTCGCCCCGACAAATCCTTTGTCTTATTTTTTGTGTTCCACATTCATGTAAGAGGAAGCAATACACATTTATTGTATTCCTAGAGTTTTCTATAATGTTCCCTTCTGAGATAGGAAATGAAATACTCACTTAATTAGTTTTTCAAATAAAACTTTGCATTTGTGTTAAACTATTAATTCATTATTACGGGGAAAATGCATTTACTTTCATGAATTAACTATCTATAGATGATGTACTATTTATTTATGAGAAATGTTATGTCCACAACATTTTCACAACAAATTTTAAGTGGTAGGTTGTTATTGGTTGTTATTAGTTGGTAAAAAAATAATTTCAATGGTGGGTTCAAATTATAACTAACAACAATTTATTATCTATGATTTGTTGTGAAAATACTGTAGATGTAGCATTTCTCTTTATTTATTTATGTAAAAAAGAATTTATATTTCTATTTTAATGGAATATGACATTCTTACTCAATTTTAGTTATTTCCACTAATTGAATCCAAAAACAAAAACAAAAAGGCAAAAGGCAAACACTAATTTGATAACTCAATTAATAAAAAATAATTGTGCCCACAAGTTAATTGAAATAATTAAATATTTGTCAATTTACTCAAGCCTACATTCATATTCTTAATTACATTAATCTTAACAATTTACATTTCCTATTATAAAACAAAAAAAAAAAAAAAAAAAAAACAAAACAAAACAAAACAAAAAAAATTTACATTTTTTCCTACTTTTTTAATTTGCATATAAAAGTAGGTTCTTAATACCCTAAATTTGTGTCATGTGTAACTCTCCTTTAGAAATAAAATGAAATACTCTTCATTTAGCTTCCAAATGTAGCAAAATTTTGTATTTTTGTCAAAGTATTAATTCATTGTTATGCATTAATGGGAAAAATATATTTATTTTCATATATTAATTATCGATAAGCAGTGCATTAATTATTTATGCAAAAGAAATTTATATAGTTATTTTCTAAAATTTGTATTGGAAACCATTAATTTGAAATAGGAATGGCAACGGGATTGAGCAGGGTCAAACTATGGGTGCATCATCCCTACCCTATCCCTTCTTCAAGATAGGAAAATCTTGCGCAAGATGACAACGAGGTAGGTCTAGGGTAGGGCAGGTAGAAGATATTTTGTTATCTCTAATGAAATGGCTTCAACATATTTAAGGTAGAGATGTAAGTGAAAGTGGATTATTAGAGAGAGAGAGAGTACCAGTATTTGGCGGGATGAGAATAGAATAGTAATTAAAGAAATATAAATATTGATTAGTATATTTATAAATATTAGTATATGGTGGGATGCAAGTTTTTTTATAATTGGGATAGTTACAAAGTTACAATAACGGGAATGGAGATCAATTATGAGAGAGCAATACCACTAAACTAGAAGACTCTTAGCACCTATTACTAAATAATTTCACAACCTACCCTTGCTTTATTTGAATATAAAATAATTGAACTACGCCAGACTGTTTAATGAATGGAACTTCCCTATTATGAATGAATGTGTTGATAGGAAGAGAAGAAAGTAATATAGTATGGAACGTTAAAATTAGTGATTTCATTATTCCTGTAAGGAATGAAAGATAAAGACAAATAAAAAATTTAACACGTAAACGTTATGATAAATGTGATATGAAGCAATTCCTGGCGAAAAGGTAATCTCAGAACTCGTAAAATGAAACAGAGGAGCTAATGGTATTTTAATATCTTAATTTGGATTTTGGACTTGCCAATGGATGTGATCTAGAAACTCAACGCAGGAGAGGCCATTCATATCCCCGCCTAACGACTGCATATATGATAACATTCCGAGGAAGTACATTGATAAAAGTACAACCTCATTTGCTTCAAACTTATAGAATTCTTACACCCAGATGAGACTTCCACATTGATCACAAATAAAAGTATTCTTAACAACAGAAACTAAGTTTCTGATGTAAAAACCTTAACATGCACATACATGCATGAATATATATACAAGCATCTAATGACTAAATACAAATTCCCATGTTAGTTTATATAGGCTTCCAAACTGTAAGCACCTCTTGGAACATCTCCAGCATTAGTTCCCTGTCTGCTTGCCTGAAAAAGTTATTAACCTCATCTCTAACATCATATATCTTGCCAAAGTCGAACAAGTATGTCAAACACCCTTTCTTCAACCTGTCCAACTGATAAAGCCAAGCCTCTTGCAGCCTCTCAAGCACATTCGCTGAGTTAATGTCTTCTAGGAGGCTTTCCTCGCAAGCATCTTTAAGGTCAGCAATGTCATATTTGTTGGCTGCCCCCAGTAGTGCCAGCCGGTGCTTCCAGAAATCTTCTTGTTTTATGGTTCCATACAAGTAAGTGAGAAGTGTTGTGCAGGATTCCAGTGACATGTCTTCTATGTAGATCAAAGATGATTCCTTTTCCTTTAGGTTATGACGAAACATGCTTTGAAACACAGGGGAACTTGCTGATAAAATTGCCTTGTGAGCTCTTAAAGTGCCATCGGCAGTGTTAATTGTCACATCAGAATGGATAGCCTCCTCAAGCATACGAGAGAGACACCGAAGTGTGCTTTCGGCTGCCACAGACTTCATAAGCCCATCACTTGGCCATATAGAACTGGCTTCTCCACCCTGAGTTTCAGCATGCAAAGATCAATACTTAATGAAGAAAAGGTACAGCAAGCTTTAAAGAAATTCAGAGACGTAGGCTTTCCAATAGTTTTGGAAATTAGGCTTGGTTGTTGTTGTAGACACTTGCATTTTGTTTTGATGCATGATTTCCTAAGTTGTTGTTGTTGTTGTTGTTGTTGTTTTTTTTTTTTTTTTTTTTTTTTTTTTTTTTTAATTTAAAAAAAAAAAAATCATGTAAAACATGTTTCTTGCCTAAAGTCACTAGGTCATAGACTCAAAGGAACCAGACTGGAAATGAGTATCCTTTACAGGTTCCCAAATTCAACTTTCTACTACTAGAAAAATTTTATGACACATTATAATGCATATATATTAAAATGGAGCTCCACGAGAGAGATAGAGAGCAACCAGCATATAAAACACTTTCACACAAACCAACATCATAGCACCTCAAATTAGGAATTCAGAAAGTTACTCACATTCACAGGGCAGATCTTCAGGTCCAGAAACTCAACATCAATGATGAAGCGACCATGAAAGGTGGAATCAACTGGCCAAACAAAGTCTTCGCAATTCCGAAGCAGTCTCTCATGAACTACACCATGATGCAAGATAGCATTATTTATACACAAAAACATATCACCGTATTGGAGCTTAAAATGACATTCATGAATTTCAATAATCTCTATTGGAATGGGGGAACTTCTGTTAGAACTGAAGTTAATTCTTTGTGCCAAATAGGTCAAAAGTTTTTATATTTTTCCCACTGTAATATGGGCAAGGCATAAAGAATTGCAGTCTGACCTCATCTCCCTTTAAGAGTCTAAGTTCTATAATATGTATTCATAAATTGGATAATATTACAACCACAGTTGGACTTTTTATTCTTCTTCTTTTTTTCAATTGAAATATATACACACACTACATGCTGGAAACTCAAAACCAGATGAAGAGACAAGAATTACATTATTTACAACATACACAGAAGAAGACTCATGAAAGAACATAACAGAAATTTTGCAGACCCATAATATGGACTAAATGAGTAAATTGATATTCAGAAATATAACCCCATGTTTGGATGGAGGGAGATGAGGGGAGTAGAGGAGAATGGAAGATGACTAAATGTACTAAAGCTCGAACAGAAAACTGCGTGACGCCTGATTAATGCTTATTGTAAGTTTGTAACTCAAGTCATACACACTAGGTTCAGCAACACTAAGCCAAAAGTATCCCCAAGAAATAGATCACTTCCAATTGAACCCACAATACCCTCACTATCTATCCAAACCTCTTGCATAATAGATGAAGGGAGCAAGTGCAATCCTCATCAAGGAATTACTTAGGAGAAAGGAGAACATGATTTCTGATTACAAGGCGTTCAACCCACTTTTAAAGAACAAAATAGTCGTGTTGACATATGTTTATATCTGAAATCATATCCATATCTAGTACACTCCTTTCAACAAGAAACCGGGTCCATTGGGCCACAAAAAAGCCACCTTCTCTAAGTTTGTTGTTACTTCTTTCTTGTTCTCTGGATGAATACATCTACTTAGTTTGGATATCAAGGCACATACAGAAGATGCTTTTACCACACAAAAAATCCTCATAGTTTCATGATTTTGTGTGCAAGAATGTACTGTTGCAGTATATTCTAGCCAGACTGAGAGCAGAGTTGAGTTTAAGCAGATGGAATAAGCTTAAAAATCTATGTCATAGAAATCAAAAAGACACTACTTTACCCACTTTTCATAAGATATACTCCTTGTGCCTTTTGCTTCCCATTTGGAAAAGTATCAAAAAGAGTTTTCCCTGAATTGGCCAAGCTCAAATACAGATGTTATGGTAAGTATTTCTTAATAACAATCATGCATTGATCAAAATGATAAAAACTTATTTGCGATCAAATCCTAAATCCCATCCCCATACAAGTTTTTATCCAAGTTAAATCACATCCACAGTTATGCTCTGCGCTTTGCGCCTAGGCTCCAAAGACGCTTTGGGAGCTTAAGTGCGCTTGACACTTTTACCAACACTGAGTAGTAGTTATCCCTTATCCCCCATCATATTGTAATACAAACTACTAAATATTATCAAGAACAAAACATCTACAGCATCAGCTTGCATAAATGTTCACCTTGCTTTTCTTCTCATAGTAATTTGCTTATAGGTTTTTTCTTTTTTCTTTTTTTGGCACAAAAATAAACATCTCAGCCACATAAGACTCAAAAATCAGAAACACACAACACAGACAGACACAAAACAAGGATGCATATATAAACACATAATCAGAAAACAGAAACTGGGTGCATCATACTTGGGGATATGTAAGGCTTGCGATTAAGGCCAGTGTTAGAGACTCGGAGGACAAAGCGAGCAAGTGGAGGCTGTTCCTTGGAGAATCGTGAAGGCTCTGGAAATAGACGAATGTAGAGGTACCGATTCTTCTCTATCGACAAATGCCTGCAAGCCCATGTCAAAATCAGTGAATCAAACACCAACCCATTGTTCATTATTGCATACAGAGACAGTACAAATTGTGTGTGAAGGGAGAGAGAGAGTGTGTTACCAGTTCCAGATTCCGACCTTGAAAGGGTCAGACTTTTTGTAAGAACAAGACCCGAAGTTCTCGATTTTCCATTGAGCTAGTCTTGAGATCGTCTCCACCTTTGAATCAACCATCTTTTTCCTCCTCTCTGAGCTCTCTGTGACTGCTTTTACAAGTCTCACGCACTACGTTTTATTTAGAAAGAAAGTGGGAGAGAGAGAGAGAGAGAGAGAAAGGTAATGACTTCTCTGTTTTTTCCGTATAAAAAAATTTTCCTGACTTCATAGGCGGAGACTCAGTCCACAACTTTTTGTTTTTTATGCAATTATTCGTAATGAAAAAATACATTTTTTTAACGGCTTAACTTTCTTTTTCTTTTCTTTTTTTCCTATTTTCAGTTCTTTTCTTTTATTATTATTGTAAGGGCACGATTTTGGGGCTCTGGCCCAAAAGACAGGTGATTCTGGTCCAACAGTCCCTTAACAATGAATTTGTAGAGAGTAGGTTACAGAACTAGATCTTCGACAGAAGAAACGCAGTTACGACCGTGCCATGCAACCAGTTGGACGTAAGGATATCCCTTCAAACCTTTGGAGTGATGGTCCCTGGGGCTATTTCATATTCTTCTGTCTCTTTTCTCTTTCTCTATCTTTTTCTTTGTTCAGCTTGCGATCCCTTTTCCATGGGGATCTTCTTCTCTTATATAGCATCCTTCTTAAGATCATGACTCTACACTTGTCAGCCATCTGACCTTCCACTTGAGTGCCTGTCCCATAGGTCATCCTTTTTCTTTTCTGTGAGTTGCACTGGCCAAGATGATTCTGCCTTTCTGTCCCTTCCACATTAATGCGGCTGGAAAAGTAGTTCCTTGGCATTTAATGCGGCAGTTGTGGTTGCCCCCCTTCCTGGACGCCATGCACCATTCCTTCGTATTGAGTGACCTTTCGCCAGGTAGGAGGTGCGATTTTGATACTCACTTGGCGAGTCCGAGGAGGTACTCCTCCTCGGACGCCCCTAAGCAGGCCCGGCCCATCATAGTTAGGATGGGATATCCTGCACCCCCTGCCTTTTCTTCTTATCGTGGTTGGGCTTGATACATGAACTACGGCCCAACATCCGCTGACAGATTTTATCCCCCACAATTATTATTTTTGGAAAATCAAGGATATATTATTTGAGAGTATTCCTTCGTTATGATATTTTGTTCTCTGTACTCTGCCAAAACATAAGTGAGTAATGCCAATTGTGTGTTGATTCTTAATTGGATTTTAGCACTTTCAAGTAAGTTCACTGTATGTATTTAAAAATAAATTCTAAAATTTAATTAAGAGTTAACTCGCAAATAAGATGTGATTTGGCGTAGAAAGGAGTATATCCCTAACATTACTCTGGAAAAATTGACATGAATGCACCGTGTAATTTGGATGAGAGGAGGTCTTTAGCAATCCAAAACCAAGGTTAGACAAAGTCGGGTCCCAAATGCCACTGGAAGTTAGCCAGGAGATTTACGTATTAAGAATCTAATTCCAAAATTAAATGCTTATACCCTAAATTCTAGGCAATTTGGAACCCGTCGTGGAAAAAGGGGCCAGCGGTTGTTGCCAACAAACAAACATTTGATTACAGATGAGTTCTATATGATTAGCTGCGGCCAAAAAAAGTGTAATTTATAGCTAAGTGGATAGTTTGGTGGTGTGAGATAGTGCATAGAGAGACATTATGGATTGTCTAAAAATATAGTTGTTTCTGCAAAGCCATAGTTGCCAAATTGCCAAAAGCATAATTACACGAGACCTTTTGGTACATATTATGCTGGAGTCATATTTGAAGAGGATTTTGAAGGGAGAGGGACTAGAAGTAAAATCCAGAAGAAACAAGCCCATCTGCATGCAATCCCTAAGAATATGCAATGTGTTTCTGGTTTATGGCACTTCGAACATATATAGTTGAGATGCCATGTTCAAAGATATAACTTCGAGTAGGAAGCCTATGCGTCATTTCCATATAAAGTATCAAATTTTATTAGGAATTAGCATGTAATCCATGCTGCCCTGCAAATGCATAAATGCATTTAAAATTAAATACAATTTTTATTATAAAAATAATATAGATAATTAGTCAAATTATTAAAAAAAAAAAAAATCATGTAATACATGTATATGTATAGATACATTTAAAATTAAACACAATTTTTATCATAAAAATAGAAATGATTAGTTATATTTTTTTTAAAGTAAACGTAATTAGTCACATATTAAAATTTTTACTCAAATTTAATACTATTTATGATCATTTTTTTTCTTTCTAATTTTTAATAAGATAGAATGTATTGTGATCTTTGTTATGTGGTGATTTTTATTGAATATATGTGATTGGTTTTTTTAAAAAAAAAATTTATAGTTCATTAGTATTAGATTCTTAGTATTTTGCACACATTTATTCACTTGGCACAAAAATTAAAAAACTTCAACACAAACTTAAGTGGATAATTATAGTGTGGTCCCCACATAAATTTAGACATATGGTGTGAAATTAGATTCTAATTTCAAATTATAATTGAACTTTCTCTAAATTTTACCTATATATATATATATATATATATAAAAGAGGATCTCCTCTTTCAATTGGACTTTTATGTGACTCAAAAATACCATCATTAATAAAGGGTAACTTTATTTAGAAATAGGATCATACATATCAAATAACAAATTTCATTTTGAATTCAAAAAGAGAATTCCTAAAATTTAGGATTTTTTTTCCCTTTACGTTCAAAAAAGAAATTACAATTACTATTGTAAGGACACGATTTCTTTAACGGCCCAATAATGATGTTGGGCTCATACATGAAAGATCCCTCACAATATGATTTGTAGAGAGTGGGCTTGAAGGGCTTGCCTTTAATCACGGGGCGATGGTTCGGTCCTGTTTTTAGAGGAATTCATGTGGAAAATAAGAGTTGGATTTGAACATTTAAGCTCTATAGCATTACATCCGGAGGGGTTGGACTCCTCGGAAGTCCGAGGATCATTAAGGTCTTCCTCCGGTTATCCGGCGGTGATTTTTTGTGGTATGCATACATCTTTAAGTGGTTTTCACCCATGGAGTCTTTCTCCTCGAGGTAGGATGGGAATCCCTGGTTTTTTGTCCATTGTTCCCCCCCCTCCAGATTACTTACTTTCTCTTTTATACTAGCCTGCGTTTGCTGTCCTTCGTCCACGTGTAGGGTCAACTTTTACAAGACTGATATTTGTCCCGTCAGTCTAATCCCAGAATTGTTGGGGATGGTTGATAAAGCCGGAGAATCCGGCTCTGCTGGATGCAGAGTCTTATCTGGAAGGGTAATGAGGGCAGCTTTCCCGAGATATTTAGGATCTCCTTTCCAGTCTGGTCCTATACCGTTTTTGCCCCTCTTCTTCGGTGGAATTTTGGGTCTGCCGAGGACTGAACTGTCCTCGGCAACATCTTCGGGCCATTTGGGCTTTATGTTATTGAGCTTGGGCCGTAGCTTTCTTTGGCTTGGGCCTTTGGACTTCCCACGAGCAAATGGACCTGACCCATAAATTATTGGGCCCCACAACTACTTATCTCTAAAGTTTATCATTTTTATTTGTTTGAAAAATAAATATATATATTTCTAATAATAGATGCAAATTATTAACACTTTACCCAAAAAATAGAAAAAACTCTAAACACGCGCGTGAGCACATGCTCAGAGGCTATTATATATATAGGGATTTCAAATCAGCTAATCACATTTATTATCACACCAGCTTGTAAATTTTATCTAGTAAAATTTTTTGAAGTTTTAATATTTTCCATATTAAAAACATATACAGTGCAATTGTGTTTGTCAATTTTCGAATTATTAATTGTGTTTGTAAAAAAAAAAAAAAAAAAGGGTTCATGTTACTGTAGATGGATTTTTTTTTTTTTTTTTTTTTTGGTAAAACAAATTTCACAAAATATTTTACAAGGTGTCAAGTTGTTAATGGTAAATAATTAAAAAATAATGTTAGTGACGGCCTAAATAAGAACTAATAAAAATTTGTCAAACTTTTTTTTTAGTAAAAAGATTTGTCAAACTTAATTGTTGTAAATATTATTGTGTCTATAGCATCTATTTATAATATTTACATTATAAAAGTTGGATCCCACATCTTGTGGATTTTTTTTTTTTTTAAATAACTATAAAAGCCAAACTATTTTGTTAGTTAATAGAGTTTTGAAACTATTTAGGTATCTAACAACTCGAGTTTGTTAGACTCGACTTCACTATAGCAAATCGAGATTTGAAAATTCGACTTCCATGAGGTGTGTAGCTGACATGGATCAAAAAATCCACGTGGAAATCAAGTATAAAGACTCGATTTCCGTCATCTTCCTCCTTTGTTCTTTCTCTTTTCTTTCTCCATCTGTCGTCCTTTTCTTTTCTTTCTCCATCATTCTTTTTCTTTTCTTTCTCCATTTGTCATCCTTTTCTTTCTCAATCTGTAGTCCCACTCCCTTCTTCCAAGCCCCAAAAACCCAAGACAGTTCTTCCTTCTTCATTTAAATCCATTTCTCAAAATCCAAGCCCAAACCCATTTCTCAAAATCCCAAACCAAAAATCTATAAAAAAAAAACAAAAAACAAAACACACCCACCAAAGCAAACATAGAAAAGATAAAAAATTTACAGGTCTTACAACGTTATGAAGATTGGTATCGAGCTGTTGAATAACGAGTGCAAAGCTTTGAGATACCTTATGAAGCATGGAATAGCAGAAACCCAAGTGTGGTTCTGGAGGGATCTGCTTCTCCACGTGCTTCATTGCCCTCTTCAGCTTCAACAATGGGAACAAATCATTTGGGTGTTTCAAAACTGCATCTAAGCTTCCCATTTTTTCTTGTTTTTGCTTTCTTGTTTCTGCTCTCAAATTTGGGTTCGTATTTTTGGCTCTCCTAAATCCAAGATTTTGGCACCGATGTTTTCAGAGGAGGGAACTCGAGTTTTAAAGATTGGAATTCCACGTGGATTTTTTGGTCCACCTCAGCTACACACCTTATAGAAATCGAGTCTTTAAAACTCGATTTGCTATAGTGAAATTGAGTCTGAATGAGTTGTTAGATACTTAAATAGTTTCAAAACTGTGCTAACTAACAAAATAATTTGGCTTTTATAGTTATTTTCAGAAAACAAACCTGTGGATTCACACAATGATGACAAGTGGTACAATTTTCTATTTATTTAGAATGATGTGAACAAATAATGACACATGACAAATAGCAATTTGTCCATCTATAACACATTCAACATGTGTCAGTACGTTTAATCCTAAATTAATTAATTAATTATATATTCTCTTTATTTTTATTGTTATTGAATTCCTTAATTCCTTAATTACTGTTTCTTTTTCCATTTACTTCTCCAAAAGATTAGTGGTTGTGACCCCTTAATAATAAAACCCATTAATTTGCTTGAAACCTATTGTGTAACCCCTTAATAATAATACCATTAACATGGTATTAGTTCCTCTCATTATAACTTTACTAGCTTGTAGCCCAATGCATATATATGAATACACTTAAAAATATACAATAAGATGCATAATATAATTCCTATATATATATATATAATTTAAATACTATTGATAGTCATTTTTATATTTTGTTAACTTTTTAAAAAAATTTGTAAGGATATTATTAGGTATAAAATGTAAATTGTCCATGTTTTTTTTTTTTTTTAAATTATTGTGAAACACTTTCTTTTTTTTTTTTACAATTCATTTATTCTAGACTCTTTGGTTTTTGTACTTAATAACTCACTTGGATGGATATTTATGATGTTGTCTTAAATTTGATTCTAAAATTAAGAAATAAAATTCTTTAAGAATAAATAATTTAAGACACATGGCACAAAATTGAAACTTTAATTTAAAATTTTAATTTGTATTTTTCTCAGTTTCTCCTATTATTATATATAGATAGATATATAAATATATAGATAAGCCTAATTGTCGTTTCCCCTCCTCCATCTTCTTTTTTTTTTTTTTTTTTACCGAACTTAAACAATACAATATGGTTAATGATAAATTGATGACACTATATATATTTTAGCTGTACACTTTTTTTTTCTTTTTCCTTTTTCCTAAAAAACCATTTAAGAAGTCTTGCAATGTACAACCTCCTGCAACATAATCTAGATATATACTATATTAGCAATAAATAAAAGAATAAGCTTGGGTCATTGCAACTATACGTTAACATGACCAACTGTGCAAGAGTATCATGAAAACTGGATTTGTTTGGTTGTGTTATTTAAACAACAATTTTTGCTATTTAAACAACAATTTTTGCTATTTAAACAACCTAACATATATGTAGGGACACGATTATTTAACGGCCCAATAATGATGTTGGGCTCGTACATGAAAGATCCCTAACAATATGATTTGTAGAGAGTGGGCTTGAAAGGCTTGTCTTTGATCACGGGGCTATGGTCCGGTCCTGTTTTTAGAGGAATTTATGTAGAAAAAGGAGTTGGATTTGAACATTTAAGCCCTATAGCGTCACATCCTGAGGGGTTGGACTCCTCGGACTTAGTCCGAGGACGATTAAGGTCTTTCTCCGGTTATCCGGCGGTGGGTTTCTCTTTCTTATGTGGTGTGCATACATTGTTTAAGGGGTTTTCACCCATGGAGTTTTTCTCCTGGAGGTAGAATAGGAGCCCCATGGTTTTTTTTTTTGTCCCTCTTTTTCCCTATCCAGATTACTTACTTTCTCTTTTATACTCGCTGACGCTCGCTGTCCTTCATCCACGTGTAGGGTCAACCTTTCCAAGACTGATATTTGTCCCGTCAGTCTAATCCCAGAATCACTGGGGGTGGTTGATAAAGCCGAAGAATCCGGCTCTGCTGGATGCAGAGTCTTATCTGGGAAGGGTAATGAGGGCAGCTTTCCCGAGATATTTTAGGTCTCCTTTCCAGTCTGGTCCTATACCGTTTTTGCCCCTCTTCTCGGTGAATTTTGGGTCTGCCGAGGACTGAACCGTCCTCAGCAACATCTCCGGGCCATTTGGGCTTTATGTTATTGAGCTTGAGCCGTAGCCTTCTTTGGCTTGGGCCTTTGGACTTCCCACGAGCAAGTGGACCTGACCCATAAATTATTGGGCCCCACAATATATTTTTATAATATTTTTTTATTCACACATATTTTTATAATTAAATAATATTGCTAGAATAATATTACCAAACATGCGCTGAGATATTGGGCAAGAAAAAGAAGAAAGTGTGATAATATCCACTTATACAAGTTCTGTTTAGGTTTCCACTGAACCTAAAATCTCTCTTAAGTTTTAAATCGTGGATCAAACTTTAACTCAGCGTTTGCCACAACACAAAAGTACAACCGACACCCACTAAACAATATTAATATGATGTGACCCCCACCAACTTATCATATATTTTCCTCCTAAAAAAACTTATCAGATATTTCAATTCAACTCAATTAAACAATCCTTTATTATATTAGACGGATTATTTTGGTTTTTTTTTTTTTTTTTTTGAATGTTTTAGTCATCATTATATCATATTTACATTAAGGTAACCTTTTTTTTTTTTGCTGAATCATTCATATCAATAAACCTGCAATAATCTGAAATTATATATCTGGTGCTAAGGTAATGCTTTTATTTTTTGTTAAAATCCCATTTCAAATTTTTTTTCACTGTTGTCAATTTTGTTCTAGTGTTTATTGTTTAATACTCGAAAAAGAAAAAAGAAAGCAAGACAACTTTCTTCTAAAACGCAAGCCTGGTTGTCTTTTCCACATCAGAAGTCCATCTAAAACGCAAGTTTGGTTGCTTTTTGATAATCTTTCCACCATTTTATTTTTATGGCATCTGCTTTTTGCTTTTTAATTAGTTTTCCACCATTTTATGGTATCTCTTGACCACACATGAATAATAAAAGAAAAGTGGTTTCCAGTTCTTTAGACTATATGTTTGGTTTGAGGGAAGGGGAGAAAACGGAATAGAAATGAAATGCGGGAGAAGAGATTTCTACATCCCACCAATTTTTTATTTTAACTTTCCATTTAAATCCAAAAAATTACTCTTATATCCTTAAAAAGTTTTGAATCTTTAGGTAAAACTACATTTACATCTTTATTTGAGTTATTTCTCTATAAATTAAAAAGATATAAGTGTAAACTACATTTCATTTCTCTTTTCTACGTCCGAACACATATTTTATTTTTCCTTTATTTTTCATTTCTCTTCCCCTTTGCTTTTCTGAGTTTTCTCTACTCTTCCCTTCATTTCCTTTCTTTTCCCTCTAACCAAACATAGCCTTAATCTAACCAAGGCCAAACTGGTGATTGAACAATCAATTTCTATAAATAAATAAAAAATTTTAATTATAAATTTTAAAATGATAAAAGTATTTAGTAGAATATGGGTAAAACTTACTTAAAGTATCTTACATTACATTAAGTTTTTTAATTAAATTCAAACATGTATTTTCATTGAATTTAATTGTACTTGTACTTTTAAGTTTGTATTTTATTTTATTTTTTTTAAAAAAAAGGTCACTGTCGTTCTCTAATTTTGATTTTCTATATCTTCAAACAGAATTAAAAGTGGAAGAGTTTGATTACTTAATTCTGTTTGCTTGCTTTGATTTACTTTGTTTGCTTCTTTTAGGATGGAAGAGATTGATTACTTAACTCAAAATCAAAGCAAATTTGTAGACCCGTGACTCATCACCTCTCCTCCAATTGACCAAAACACATTACTCTCCCTCATTCATTGACCCAATCCCTCTCAAACCTTCTCACTCCCCACGGTGGCCTAAGCACCCACCACCTCCAAAATTAGAAACCCATGCCTCAGCAACTATTATCAAAGCCCTTTAGTAAACCAAATATATATATATATATATATAAAAGAAATCACTATAAAAAAAATTTAAAAATTAAAGAAGAAGAAGAAGAAGAAGAAGAAGAAAGACCCCTGCCAATATTTTGCACGACCATGATCCTCTAGGGGCAGTAGGGGGTGATTATTGCAATGGCACCCACAGTCATGCCCTCCGCCCGCGCCCTGTCGTCTAGGTCTCTATGACATGACTTTAAAAACCTTCATTCATCTGATCAAGAACGATGGAACCCATGCTTATTCATCGCCATCGCCAATGGCGGCTTTTCACTTATGCCATGCTGCCATCATTTTATGGTGGCACAACTCAAGAAAGTTAGATAAGATAGAGCCATAGAGGCGTGAGAGGGTGAGAGACTAATAAAGATGGAAAAGGGTGTGGGAGGGAGAAATGAGAAACAACAATATTATAGACAAAAAATTTATCAATTTTATTATACACCAATTACAACATGTCTATCAACAACTGTATAAAATGTTATGAAAAATTGTTGTCTTTAGACTTATTAAATGACAAAAAGAATAACGGAGAATATTTAAATAGAATAGAGAGTGAGAGAGACTAAATAATTGTTGGAGGGCATATTGCCAAAATTAACTGTGTACAAAGGCTTTTTTTTTTTTTTTTTTTTCCCGAAGTATCAATCCGCTAATTATCACAACTAACATCAGAAACGCAAAACCTCTTGACTAAACACAAGGATAAACATTTCTTATAACTAATAAATGCTTATTTGAAAAGTTGTCATGGCAACTGCCTTCATAGAGTACAATTTGGACAAGTATGATCCAGTTTAACATTATCGTAAGCTTAACAATGACATCGTTGTTAAGGCATCCAACTGCCAATCTGCAAATAATACAGAAGCAAAAATTTTCTGAAACTAGGCCTCCTTTAATCTGCACGAGATTGGCCTGCTCGGGATGAAAGGATGATCCCCACAATGAGACCATAGAGAGCAAGTGCTTCAGCAAAGATAAGGATTAGAATCATACCCACGAACAGCTTTGGCTGCTGTGCATTAGCCCTGAAAATAATCCCCAAAACCAAATTTAGTGCAAAAATTCATCACATGTGACATGCCATTTGACTCTATACTTCGTAATAATAATATAATACCAACAAAATACATATTACACAATCTTATCAGAATATAATGGTTCAAATAAAAAACAAAAACTAAACATGCAACTCAAACACAAAGACACTTCGTCCATTAAGAAGGCAATCAAATAGCTAAAAACCTAAGTCTAATAGGGAAAAAGGAATCATAAGTCCCACAAGATCTTTATGACAGTCAACCTTATGCCACACAAAGTGTTGACTTTGACAAATCCATATCCATGAAATGCAAAGAAATGTGCACGCCCCAAGCTGAGACCCCTCAACCAACTTCAGTTAAACAGTATCTGAAATTGCAATTCAACCTTCAGCTTGATGCACAGCCACTAAAGTCCCACAAGACTATTATGTTAGTGAACCCTCTGCTAAGAAAAGCATTGTGTCCAACAAGTCTATTTCTCTTTATATGAAAAGAGACTTCTAGGCAAGCCATTAGAATATGTGAGAACTTCAAACTGAAACTTCTTGACCTACTTCAGTTCATCATGTCTAAATTTGCAATTCATGCAAGAGAGAGAAAGAAAGAGAGAGAGAGAGAGAGAAACAAAGGTGGGGGCGGGGGGGGGGGGGAATTCAATTTTCAAAAAGCTCAATTCTAGTTATACCACCAAAGACAAAAAAACCACTAAAAGATCGCTGAAATTATACTACAGTTCCCGATTATTGCACGGCAAACAATTTTTCCTAAAATGAGGTAGAGCATATCTCACATTTTAGAAGTGTGGAGTAATAATAATTACCGTAACCCCCTTTTGAATTTTTTTTTTTTTTTTAAGTTAATGACTATTATAAATTTATAACTCCAATCCAACTCTTATCACTAATTTACAAGAATAAAACTTAAAAATATGCTGCCAAGAAGGGCAAGAAAGCATATAAGTCTGTAATTTAATCCAAAGACAGTGACAGTCAAACCCTGGTCATCAGAGCATGCATACCCCTTCCCATACACACAATTCCAAAGCTTAGCACACATTTAAATGTCAAGTGTGAAAGTAACACTTGTCCTTTCAGCAAGAGCAAAAGAAGGCAAATTACCAAGCTCCTCTCATTTTCCCATAAAAAGAAATGTGAGCCCCCGATTTTGGTAAATCAAAGCTTACTCCCAATACCTGAAGAGTAAGAGATTTCTTGCTTATGGTAAATCAAAGCTTACACTCAATGCCTGAAGGGAAATAGATCCCTTGATAAGCAAGGCATCTCTTACCTTCCATGTTGTCAAAAGACATCACCATAAAACTTTTCAAACCAAGACTCCATTTGTTTCATTATGAAACGTTTTCTGTCGAAAAATATTTTCATCCGATGCAAGCTTGCGCGAACAAGAAACCATTCCATTGCTCAACCATAGGTGTAAATCAAATCTAGTGGACTAGATAACGGAGGTGGGGTTGTACGCAGGTAGCAATAAGATAATAACAATCCTTATGAATCCTAGCAATAAGATATAATGAAATATAGCTTAAAATTTAGTCCTAGCAATAATGAAATAAATAAAAAAAAGGGTAAACTTCTAATTGTTCATATACACTCAATTCTTATGAATCAAACTTTAAAGAGCCCTGCTACTGCCAAAAAAATCACACCTTCATTTCAATGGGCCCCAACAGTAAAAAAAAAAAAAAAAAAAAAAAAAAAAAAAAAACAATAGCAATCCTACAGACACGCCCAAATTCACACCTCACAAACACTCAACTTATTATGCACGAATCACAAACACATTTAGTTGTGCTATATATATATATATATATATATATATATATCCTGATTCATCCATATATAAAATAAAAAAAAAATAAAACCCATGTTGTGACTTTTCCCCAGTAGACTTACTTTCTCAACTATAAATCATCAAGTTTTTGTTTTGCACTAAAATAAAAGCAGAAGTAGTACCTGACACCGGCATCACCGACAATCCCAATGGCCATACCAGCAGAGAGACCAGCGAGTCCACAAGAGAGACCAGAAGACAAGTGAGCATAGCCATCAAAGAGATAGTAAGACTTAGCCTTGGGGTTAATCCCAGTACTAATAATGACAGCTATGATAAGGCCATAGATACCCAACACACCAGCCATAACAACCGGGACTATCGACTTCATAACCAGCTCCGGACGCATCACTCCCATCGACGCCACCCCAACTCCGCTCTTCGCCGTCCCGTACGCCGCCCCCATGCACGAGAACACCAGAGCCGCCGCCGCTCCCAGGAACCCGAAGAAGGGTGCGGTTTCGTCGCCGCTGAATTCGGATGAAGAAGATGACATGTTTGGTTGCGGGAAAATTGGATGGAGATCTGTTCTTGGCTTTGGATCGGGGACGGGAAGAAGTTCAGGTTCACGGGGTGTGCTTTTTTTTTACGAAAATGACTATCGATGAGATCTTTTCTTTTCGATTCTTAGCAAAACATTATACCACGTATCTGACGCAGCACTTCGTGATAGGCTAGAAGCTTTATTTTTATTTTTATTTTTATTTTTTGGATTTTTTTTTGCGTTTTCTTTTCTGTTACTGCACTGTTCACTCCCTCTTTTTCTTTTGGCAGATTTTTTTAATTTTTTTTAATGACTATTTTGTTTTTTTCCTGTTTTCAATATGAACCCTTTCAATTAACCATCTATCTATATAATTTATAATTAGTCTAATTCAATTCTAACTAAAAATTAACTTTCCTAATTAAGGTTATTTTCAGTGGATTAGACTTAAGAGCTTTCACATCCGGTTTTATATGATTTAGCTATACTGCCTTTAAAAAAAAAAAAAAATTTCTACTATAGTTACTAATAAAAGACCTTATATCCTATTCGTTGATCCTTTAAGTGTTTTTATAAAAGAAAAAAAAAATTCTTATAAGTGTTATTTTGATTATTTAAGCAATTTAAAAAAATATTCCTATTTTTACTATTATTTATTATTATTATTATTGAAGCTTTTTGTCAAGCCTCAAACTTATTGATGTTAAAAATATCAAAATCCTAAGTTTTTTTATTATTTAAAGACAAATTATAATTCAAAATATAACTTTCGTTCCATGATAATTGTTTTTTATTATTAAGCTAAGACACCAATTAGTGTCTAGTATAGGAGGGTTTAAACTCCATATCTCTTATTGGTTGACAAAAGATTTTACCAATTGAACTATTTAGAATCCACAAGCATATTATAATATTAGTCAAGATTCATTGTATTATCCTAAATTCCAAATCCAAATTCATTTTACTTAAAAACCCTATTCTTCTTAGTAGTGTAACAAATTTTAGCGATATATTAATGAGCAAAGCACGGTAACTTATAATCCTTGAAAGTAGCAAATGAAGGGAAATTTAAAGAAAAAAAAAGTCAGAATCAAAATCAAAATCCTGTCTTACACCGGCCCCTGCCATGAATTAAAATGGCCACTTAGTCTTTGACGGTACCAAGTTCACATTTGTTGGATTCCCTGGGTTCACAAGTGAGTTGCTATTGAATCAGAATCACACTCTCAACTTCCCTGTAATTTTCTCTGTTCTGTACCCAAGCTTTTATGCAGTTTACTAAAGAAGATTTGGCTTTACATGTTCTATTCGATACGGGTAGGAGAATAACCCAAATCGGTATTCTTAAAAAAATGGCCATGCTTTTGGTTTTTACTTTTTATGACCATCTGTCTAATAATGCCAAGCCAATTTCAAAATGACTACTTTGACCTTTACAGTTGTTTGAGAGGGAGGTTATTTAAACATTCATTAAATTATTTCTCCCTTCCAAACAAGTTATCAGGGGCAAAGTAGGTCAAAAGGGGATGACCTCCAATTCATTATGTTGCACAAGAAAGTGTATTTTGTAATTGCAATTGAAATTTCTCTTTAACACAAAAAGATTCAATCTAAAGGTCTGTTTGGATAGAACTTATTTTACTGAAACTGAAAACTGAAAACACTGTAGCAAAATAATTTTTAAATATGTAAATAGTGTTGTGGAACCCATTTTTAATGAAAAAATGGTTAAAAAATGTAATTTGTGAGACCCATGAACAGTGTACAGATGCACTGTTCACTGCTAACTTAGTCAAAAGATATGGCTAAAGCCAAAAAAAAACTGAAAACGCAAAACGCAGCAGGAAACGCGGATCCAAATTGCACCTAAATTAATTGCGTGCAGTACATGTAAAATGACTCAAGTATGATAGGCAAAAACTGTTTTTGATTCTGTTGTGAAATTAAAAGATCATCATTCATGGTATTTATTCCAATAACTCCATCTTGTTCAAAGAAGAGTAGGGTTAGCAACAGTCAAGGTAAAGACTAAAGAGAATGATTTCCACCGGATAAGCTATCTCAGTCCTGGTCTTCTCATGCATTGGGTGATCGAGGGTCCGTTGGGCTCAGTCTTCTCTACCCGCTGCCAACTGAGGGATCAGGCAAAATCACATTTGAGTTGGCCACCGAGTCATGGACAGGTCATCAGATTGGGCAATTTTACCTGAAAAAAAAAAAAAAAAAAAAAAAAAAAAAAACTGTTAAGTTTCCTAGACTTTCACAAAAAATGATTGTAAAATGTTGTGTTATGATCCTACTATCCCACATGGATTAAGTATAAACTTAACCATGTGTTTATAAGCTCTTAGGCACCCTCACCTTGCAAGCCGGTTTTCAAGAGTGAGTTCTACCCACGAGTTCCTAAAATGTTGCAAGAAACCCCATCACAGAAACAGAGGACACATAAACAAAGCTCCTAGACATTCAAGAAACCCAAGACAGAAATGATATTTAAAACACAAAGAGAAGAAGCAAAGCACTAATACATCAAAGTAATTGTTAACATAAACACCAAAAGATTTCTTAGAGGTTCTTTTTGAAAAGGAAACAAGGTGAACATTTGAATTATAAAGCTAAGAGAGAAATTATACAAAAGAGCTACATCTTTGGAGATTGGAGAACGAGGAAAAATAGTGATTAAGAACCTGGACCTACTTCAATTAGAGACAATAATGGGCAACGATGGTTGAGAGGTGCCTATCAATCTCATTTTGTTCGTGATTGGGAAGAAAAAACTAAGAAAATTTGAGATACATTACTCAAAGATGTGGCATAGTCTATTGGACAATGGAGAGATAGCAGCGGCATTGTCATCTTTTATTTGAGCAGTATAATAGGCATAATTTTCTTTTTTCAAAATTTTATTCACAATCACTGAGGTAGTAAGTTATAACTGGAGCACAAAACATTTATATAAAAAAAAGCCACTAGTCAGAAAACAATTAAAGTCATAGGCTCCAACGCCCTCTTTTAAGTTTCAATACTTTATCAACTGAGCCATTTCCTTTCTTAGCAATTTATCATATTTACAATTTAAAAAAAAAAAAAAAAAAAATCAAATCTACTTCCAAAGACACGAAGCATAATCCAATTCAATTTTGAAACAAAATGAGAGTTGCATTAGTCTATGGAAAGAATTAGGTATACTTCTGAAAGCAGCAAAATATTCCACTATTACAGAGACCAAAGTCTTGCTCAAAGTAATACGATAAGCCCTTGTTGGTTAAAGGATTTCAAACAGCAACTCAGCCTAGTTCAGCTCATTAAATTATTCGAACTACTCCAATCCAACCATCAATAATAAAGACAAAAATCATTCAGGGTAAAAGACTAAAAGCTATTAAATAGCATGCACAAGGAAAAAAAAGGTTCAACTAGAGCATTATAACAAAGAAGTATAATTAAATAAATTGTTGTTGCCACTAGATTAGAGACCTCACTAATTCATACTTGAAGTGCAAAACCATAGATGGATCAACCAGGAAGGTAACATCATCCTTTTTTCCTTGAACTCTTTTAATTAACATATATCATCCTTCAATTCCAACTATAGCAGAGAGAGAACCATCAATAATAATAAGCTCCTACATGTCTAGGGAACAAACTAATAAGTAATAACCAGAATCATTCCCAACATTTTTACCAAATCATGAAACTCAAGAATGTCAATACTACCAACAACGGTTTAGACCAGAAAGCATTTAATATGGAATGGTGCTCAAAGGACCTTGAACCTATGACTATTGGCAAAGCCCAATCCTTTCAAACCTCCACCTTTTGAAAGTAGGGATGGCGTAAGGGTGGACCTGCTGGAGTCTGAATTTCCTTTCACTAAGTATGTGCATGTGAGAGATTCCTACCAATTAGCAAAAATTTACAACTCTTATAGACTAAATATTAGGTTAAAGCATTGAAATTTCACAATAACACCTAAGATTTCCACATCAATTTTTCCTTTCATTTTTCAGAACTTTATTTTAATTGCAGGCTTCTGCACAAGAAATATAATTGAAGTCCGTGAGAAATTCATCTTGAAGTTTAGTCTAATAACAATTCCTATAGCCAAGTGTGATGATGATTTTGTATCCATATTCCTAGAGTAGCATACATCAAAACTTGAAATAGCTAATTCTAATAGGCATCCAAATAGTGTGAACTTAAGAGTCATTTAACTCTATTCAAACATGAGTACCTTTAAAAGGAGCAGCAATATATCTTGTGGCCAAAAAAGGTGTAGACATGTGAAATGAGTATCTTTGGACCTTAGCATGCAATGGATTTACAAAATTGGTGCTAACTGCTAATAGACTGCTAGACCAAAATCAAATGATACTTCCATCACTGAGTAATGGATAAGAACATGAATTTAAGTCCAAGAATTGTGAGCAACTTATCTCACAATGACCACACAACGTAGGCTGAAATCATCCATCATGTTAACCTTCATCAATCTATAATAGCATATGCCATTTTGAGGGGGAAAAAAGACTTCACATTATGTGTAACACATCCAGTGAGCCAAGAGAAGTAAATTATTATTTGCCAATATTTTACTTGTCCATTGACTTGTAACTTAACACTCAACGGAGAACCACCATCAAAAGAAAGAGAACTTAGCAAGCAAATCAAATGACTAATTTCTTTTCATTAATTTTTTTTTTTTTAGTACATTAATGTCCTTCCAAGCTGCCAAGAGCCTTCTAGCTCAGTGGCATTGCTTGGTCTTCTTTATGAGTAGAACCAAGGTTCAAATTTTCCTCCCCCACTTGGTGTAAGAATTGAATAATAATAAAAAAATTAATGTCCTTCCAAGTTGGGTTTGTAACCAATCCTATGAGTAGAGCCTCTTAAATGAGAGAGAGAGAGAGAGAGTGAGTGAAGAAAGTGGCGGGCACCCAAAGATGCAAATGAAAGAATGCAACTAAAGGAGGAGATATACTTTCGCATCAAATGCAAAGGAATTGAATGGAAACAATGGAGAAGAAAACAGTTTCAAGGTTGTTTTCAGATGGAGGCATATTTCTTTCAAGTTCAATCAAGATGTTCCCATTTTCTTCAATAGTGGATACAGATTGAAGTTGGAATGGTTGTTTACAAATAATTTAAATTCATTTGTTGTATCCCATGGAATCCTTAATTCAGATGGCAAAGAGTTGTGAGAGACCCAAGGAGGCTGACATCATTCTGCATTCAAGTCTTGTATCCAAGGCTTCTAAAGGGATAAGCATTTGATGACAAACTCAGATCATACTCATCACTATGCAAGCTCAAACCCATTACCAGTTGTTTCCATTGAAAGCCCCAGAACTCCATTTTTGAAAACCCTGTGACCCATCAATGAGGGTCAAGAAGTGGGAAAAAGAAGTAGTAAAGGTGGGGGCTCACTGTTATGAGGGACCAAGGAAGACCACCACCATGACTAGCTCTCGAAAAGGGTAATTAAGGAGTACCAGACTTGTGAGGACAACGTATGCACTCTACATGGACCACAAATCCTTTTATGATAGCACTAACATTTATGGGAGGAGAAGAAGAGGTATTACTCCTATCCTCGATTTTACATAAAACTTCAACGTGATTTTGTTCAAATGGATTTGACTCATTGAATTTGTTCTGCAATGGCCAATGAGAACTAGAAGATAACCACAGATGATCAAAATTTTCATGCATAGAAATTGCATTAATGCAAATTTTTTCACAACCATTGATGGAAAGGTAAACCTCACAACCAAATCCACCTATACATGCCTTTGGTTTTAAAGCAATGCATATAAAAAAATTTAGAAATTTTGGACCAACCCAAAATGAAATGAAATTTCCAACACTTTGACGGTTGAACCATTTTGGACTCATTTCTTAGTAGTCTAATTTCACAATTATTGTCCTCACCTTCAGATGCAGATCCCTTAATTTTAGATTTGAAGTCTCAAAGAGTGAGGGAGAGAGAATAACCTGATGCGATAATAAGGTTGATGATTGTGGATCCATTAGTATGTCACTTCTTGCACATTCACATACTCCATCTGGTAAAAGCCCCAAAATTTCTCTCAATTTATTGCAATTAAAATTCCAAAAAATGTAGTTTAGTAAAATAAGTTTACCTGTTTGAATAGCAACTCCACTCGAATGTGACTACATGGCATGTTATGACAAGTTGCTGTAGACAAAAAGCGGATGGCCAGGAAAAATAATAATCGGGCCAATCAAACCACCCTAACCCGTTGGGATATATTTAAGTTCTCCACAAATGATGACATTACGAACCATGGGCAATTTGAGATTTTCCAACCTTTCGAAAGCATTAGCATGCAAGTTCACCATTATTGGTTTAGCCAAGCGCTACACTATGCCTAGAATTTTACATGATCCTTAATTGCACAAACCATTGAGGAAACCGCACAACATAGCAGATTTGAAATTTGAGAATAAAATAGTATACAGATAAACTTATTTTTCTCCATCATTAAAAATGGGGGTGGAAAAGTGAAACCAAAGTACCATTTTTCTAGTTAGTACTTCATGAGCACCTTTATAACACCATATCCTTTGCTATGATTTCCAAGCTCTTTTGATTCTTATTGAAAAATTTCCCTACCCATTTGTTGGGTAGCAAGTCATGCATTGATAATTGACCGCAAAAGTTATGAGACACTTATCCATACGTCTTCTAGTACCATAATCCAGACATAAATTGCAAGCATTTATAATATATTTACAACATAATCCTTGTAGAATCCCTTGAAGAAACATGCAATATCAAGAAAAATATATTTCTCTATCAAAACTTATTTTGAGTTCTTCTTGGATTTTTTCATGAGGAATATGTTTATACTTTTCTAATGCACTTTCCCATTCACATCTAGTGGAAGACCACTGGCGTAATATATAATCTGCTTTGAAAGTTTTGAATACTCTTCCTTAAGTTCATTTGTCTATCTGGAAGACATGTAGTTCAAAGAGTTCACAAGCTTCACATTGATTCAATTCCTTATCCTCATAAATTGGATGATCTTTTCCAAGAGTGCTTGTTTGTCTCTTGTTGTTATAATGATTCTACTTCCTGAAGTAAACCAATCACATTCTCCAAACAAATTTTCTATTTCTCGATTCATCAACATCATCAAGAATTAAAAGAACCCTTGTATGGAAAAGTCTTTCTATCATTCTATTGATTCCTTCAGGTACGCTGTTTACCTTGAAATATCTATCCCCAAAGATCTCAAAAAGAAGTGCTTCTTGTAGTTGGAGTAGGCCATCATTTGTTCTTGACTTTTCTCTTATATTTTCAAGAAAGCAACTTCCTTCAAAATGATCAGCAATTCTATTATAAACAGCTTTTGTGATTGTATTCTTACCTACTCCCCCCATGCCATGAATTCCTACCATGCAAACATCATTTGACTTCATATCTATGGCCTCCACTCGAGAATCAATTCCCACTAGATATTTAGCAACAAATAACTTCGTGCAATTCAATTTAATACTTGATATCTCTTTAAAAATTCTTTGGATAAATTCAAGATTCAGTGCACTGCCAATCACAAAACATAAGAAACATATTATAATTTGGACACTAGAAATATAAATATGAAGATGGCTTAAATTCAAGATGGTCAGTTCTGTACAATACAACTGACTTTAATGTTAATTAAACTCAAATATCTGAGAATTATCATTAACTTTAGCACATCCCCCCCCCCCCCCTCTTTTTGCTAGGAAATTAGTTTTAGTAACATTTTTCTAAATAAATAAATAAATAAGCATACAATAAGAGTAGTCATTAGATATATATACCCATCCTTGTGAACATTCTCCATAGAGGTTACATAGAACCTCATATACATGGCCTGTAAAACCATAGCGAGTGCGTGCACCTTTGAAACTTAGGAAGAAGACATCATTGTTTCATCGGAATCTATGAGAAGAAGATTGAGATTTGAGAAAGATCAAAGATGTGATAAAATGGGAATTATAATAAGAGATGAGTTAGTGTGTGCGAAATTGATCTTACCTTTTTTTCACGGAGTCCAAAGTCCTGTAACAAATGTCGAGCTTCGGTGAGGCCCAGACTGAATTGAAACTAGAAAGTAGAAAGGCTATGAATTGCGAGGATCTCAACGAAAGAGCAGGAATCGAATTGGAAATTGGTTTGAGGAAGAGAGAGAAGGGAATTTGGTAAAGGTAGGGAGAGGTGTGCGCTTCTTTATCCGTATATTTTTTACTTTGAGGTGCCACTCCAGTACCTAAACGTCAAAGAGAGTTTAAATTCAGTTAGGACTTGGTGTCAGCCCAAGTATTTATGCCCTCCAATGAAATAGTGCCATGTCAGCACCTTACCAAAATATGAATATTAAGCACCCGCACACAACAACAGCTTATAATATCAAACAAAAATTAAGACCCATTTCATTTCTAATGCTCTTCTCAAAGAAGTAACCAAACCCAAAATCTATAGAAACACAAATATCAATAACCGAACAAAAACCCATTAGCTTGTTTCAAAAACTAGACAAAACTATCACTGCACACCCTCAGTGCGATGGTCACTCCACAAGTATAAGTACTTGTAGAGTGTGGGGGGCAAGGACTAAAGTTCAAGTCTCCAGGAGGGAGCTTTACTTACATATACACTTAGATTAAGTTAGAGTAGAATTCTATCTTATATTAAAAAAAAAAAAACTAGACAGAACCCAAATGAGAAAATACATAAGTTAAAACTAAAATGATGAGGAAGATGGTCATGGTTGGTGCTGGGTCCTTTGTTGGACATCCGATGGATGCAGTGTTTTTTTTCAATCCACCCTATAAACCCTCTCTCGGCCTCTGATGAGTGAGAGTTTGAGGTTATGGGTTTGATCACATTGAATGAGAGGAATAAGACGATTTTGGGTTTGAGAGTCAATGTTTGTGGCTCAGGTGACGGCGGAGTAATAAAGCTCCACCACGAATTCCGATCCATGGGTTTGCCACTGTGTTATAGTTTTTTTTTATTGTTTTAATTCTTTCTAATACTTGGGTTTGTGACTAGCTTTCATAGGAGGATTATAATTCTAGTCTTATTGAGTGAGGGTTTTCAACTTCTATTGCGATTCTTTTTCCTTTTTCTTGTTGGGTTATTTAAATTTTTGGTCATTCTGCATTTTTGCAACCTCAATAATGAATTCACGGGCCAATCTAGCAATGCCTCTTGTTGGATTGGGGCAAGAATATAACTATGTCTATGTGTGACCTGAATATGGTTGTAGAGGGAAAACAATACAGGTTCTGCTTTCTCTTCTCCTAGATTAGTTGGACTTTTTGGGAATTACATGGAATTGACATTATATTTCATAATTTGTGTCATATATTGTGAACTTGGATTGTTGCTAATTGATATCGCTGTCATCAAATATTTGGCAATAGAGAAGACTGTGGCTTTCAGAGTTAAAATAATTTATCTTTACAATTGTTGGTTTCTACTGAAATATTGTAGTCTTTTTATTAGTTGTTTTGCTTTCTTAGTGCATGATTAAAATGTATTCCTCATATGTCTATAGGATTTTTTTTTTTTGGTACTTAGTCTCTTGCAATCATAAGAACTAGGAAATTTCAACCAAATTGCTTATATTATTAATGTTTAATGATTTGTAAGTGTTAATAGGATTTGAAATTGGGCTAAAAATTAAGGTTTGCACTATTTCCTCACAAAATTTACTACCTAATTATTTCATTTTATTGCAATTGTATATCAGCTCTAAACTCTTTTTTTTTTTTTTTTTTGGTGAAAGAATTACTAGATTAGTTTATCAATGTAGAGAATAATAAGGGAAAAGTTGATGAATACCCCCAAGTGTCTTAACCTTATTAGTCTTTGTGTATGGGAAATATTACAACTATTGTAAGGGCCTTCTATTGTAGAGTTCTCAGGATATTTATGTTGTAGAACTCTATGGTGTTGTAGTGATATTTTGCCACCGCATTTTGATGTAATGCCATTAAACTCTACTATGGTATTGCGGTATTCTACCACAACATTCTGCTACTGTATTGATGTAATATTCTACCGTAGCGTTTTGCTCATGATACTGTTCTGTTTCAATGTAGCTACATTCTACCACAGAATTCTGTTGCGGTACTGTCTTGTTGTAACGTTGTTGTGATATTTTGCCATAGAATTCTGCTATGGTACTGTTTTGCTGTAATGTTGCGTGCCATAAAATTCTGCCATGATACTTCTGTGACGTTCTGATTCTTTTGAATACCTTACTGTTTTGTATCACCAATTAAACCAAATAATTTAATTAATTTTTTTTTTGGGGAATTCCAAATGAATAGTTGCTCTTCTTTATGAAAGGAGCCAACATGTCACCAAATATTAAAATTCATCTCCACAATACTAAGTTCCAGGTTGTTATTCAACTTTTCATAAAATACAAATCAAATGTTCCAAATTAACAACTGGGAATTAAATAAGTATGAATACATGCTCAAATTGAAGCCAATCTATACGACCATTGCCTTTCACAGTGGGAGCATATTTCAAGTGCTAGTATTCACTAGCAATTCCAAGATTTATATTTTCTTATTGGAAGACAATATATAGAAATCATGCAAGGTACTGATAGAATGTTCATCTAGTCTTGATATACGATAACATTTCTTTTTCAACAATTTTTTTTTCCTACATTAAACTCAGTATGTGTAAGTAGCAAGCTAAACTCTAATAACTTGAGAGATTTTCTAAATCATTATTGATACAAAATAACTATTGTTTAGGCTTTCCTTTATTCAACCAAGGGTGGGCACTCCATAAAAAGGTCATATTAAATTTGGAGTTGTTCTTACCAAACAAATGTTCTCCACTAGATTTGGTTTTAGCACACCAAATTACTATAGGTAATATTTCTTGAAGCATAGAAATTTTAGTAAATCATGATATCATGAATCTTTAAAAGGTTAGAAGGCTAGAAACTTCCCTGAGTGTATAGCTTGGAAGGTTAAGAACATCTACATGTCTTGCTTTGGTAAGGATCTGGAAACATGCTTGCAGGGGACAAATATCTCATTATCCCCATCTTGATCTGAACTCTCCAGTGAAGTCACCAAAATGTTAAGGGTTCTTTTTACGTTTCTCGTACCTTAGACACGTGTCTTGATGTTATTAGACAACTTTTAGTCTAGGCTTTTTCTAAGAAGGAAGTTGGGGTTGATGCTTCTGCAAAATGGGCTTTAAGGTCCCATTCTGCCGCTGCCAGTTTGTGTGTAAACATTGAGTCCAAAGTCTAGAGGATGACACTACAAACTGGGTTTATTTTACTACTGACTTTTCTTAACTTTCTGCTGTGTAGTAAAGTTTTCTGTACTTTTCTGCAGCGTGAGTGACTTTTCTCCATCTCTATTGCATAAGTAACATCTTTCCAACTTCTGCTATGGAACTAACTTTCCTTAACTTTCTGCTGTGCAGTAAAGCCTTCTGCTGTGAAGTAAAACTTTATGTTGTGCAGTAAAGTGTTCTGCACTTTTCTGTAACGTGAAAAACTACTCTTCATTTTCTACTACAGAAATACTTCTCTACTTCCTGCACATAAGCAACTCTAAACCCCAAAGAAAATACCCATCAAGCAAATGTTAGTTTACATGAGTTATTATATTCTCAAATATATATATATACAAACATAAAGTATATAACATATCTATATATGGCAGAATAATGATTAGTTCGTGTTAAAAGAAAAACACATAACAGAAAACTAAAAAAGCTTCAGCAAAAGAAGTTTAGCTAGTATAACAACTAACACGATAAATATGATAAAAAAGGTGCTACAGCAAAATAATTAGTACATCAAGTGAAAATACCACGACAGAATAATAAATACAGTGGATATAGTAAAAGATGCCACAGTAGAATGGCTAATGCAACAAATATAAGTTCTATTGAGCAAAAATCAAATGTATTTGCCACCAACATCAGGTGTGGAGTCTTTCCATGGAAAAAGTGAACCAAAAAGGAAACCAAACTCCAACTTGAACAAACCTGTCATAGGCTTTTGCCATCAAAGTTGTGTATTTTGGAAAATAGGCCAAAATGGCTACTAGCTGTTACTTTTGGAGGACTTCAAAAAGTGGGTTTGTTGAAAGGGAAGGAAAAGATGGTCTATTGATGCATGCCCCTATTTCTGCTGTGTTTTTCTCTCTTCTTTTTACCACTTTCTATCTTTTTTCATTTTCTCCGTTCTTTCTTTATCAGTTTCTTTTTTACTACTATTTTTGCCATGGGTCTCTCTTCTCTCAGTTTTCACTACCTTCTTCCCCTAGGTCCTTCCTCTTTCTGGGTGCCTCCACTCTCATCTATGTCTACTCCCCCTCTTTATAGTGGGTTGATTCCATGGGATTTCTCCCTTATACCCCTAAGGCTTCACTAACTGTTTTTGGTTGGTTGTGGGCATCCCTTCAGGATCGCCCACCAACCCATTGGTTGCCTAACCACTACCACTACTAGGTGAACCCAGTGCATTCTCTTTCTTCCACTACCCATTCCATGAAAAAATCCCCCTTTGTTTTTTTTTTTTTTTTTTTTTTTTTTTTTTTGCTGTATACCTCTACCTCTAAGTTTAAATGGATAAGGATCAAGCTATCTCACCACCTACCTCTATGGCATGTATCAAATGGTCCCAACCATCTACTACCTCTTTTGGGTAAGATACCACCCCAGTAGGATATATTCCCAAAAGAAGCCAAGGCTGGAAACCAAATATAGACCCTTTTTCCCCCCACCACCAAACCACTCCCTCTGAATCCTTTAATCATGGGCCCACTTCCCTTGTATTGGCTAGGTACAAGTTGGTGGTGCTCTGGCCTTTGTGTGGTTGCTCCACTATCTTTTGTTTTTGTCTTCTTTCATTTCCACGCAGTTTCTACTGTAGCAGATTGGTTTTGTTTGGTCCTGCTACGTGTCTATTCTATCCATGTTTATCCTTTGTGGAAGAGGGTATGGGCTCTTAGGCTTGCCCTGTTTTCTTTTGTCTTTTGTTTGATTTTGTTTTCTTTCTCATTCATGCATTTTCTGCTGCTAACTTTGTCTTATTTCTACATGCGCTTCCTGCTATGTTTGTCATTTCATTTGGTTTGGCTTTTCTTTCCTTCACTCAATTCCTGCTGCTAACACTTTTTGTTGTTCCTTGTTTCTTTTCATCGTGTTTCTTCATATTCGTTTTCACTCCTATACTTTTATACAAAAGGATTTGGGCCTTCGTGGGCCAAATAGTATTTATTGGATCAAAGGATATTAGACCTAATTGGCCTTATTCTACCAAAGCCATTTTGTTAAAGAACTATATTCTGCAGCAAATCTGTATTCTGTTGCAGATTTGTATTTTGTTGCAGATCATTTTCCCTTGCATTTCTTTCTTAGCCCAAGCGTACATCTAGGCTTTTATTTCTTTTATGTTTTCTTTGGGCCTTTCTTGCTCTTTGGTCTTCTCAGCGGGCCTTTGGGCCTTGCTTTTCGTTAGGCGTTCCTCTGCGTGGGCTTTTGAGCCTTGCTTTTTATTGGGCTTTCTTTCTCATGAGCTTTTGGGTACGGATTTGCGAAAACAAGCATCAACAAACCTAATTTAAAGCCAAGTAATTACTTAATTCAAATAAACAGATCTAGGTTAAACAAATATCAATCATATCACATAAAGCTAAAAAGTAATGAACACAAGCGATATGATAGCCTAAGAAAACCAATGAAACTATCCAGTTTCAAGGTAAAAAATCAGGGGAGGATTTAACCTAAACAATCCACAAGGCAACAAATTCACTAAATAGAATGAAAGTGTTTACAGTAGACTTAACTCTAAATTTAATGCTACCTCTTGCAGTACTTATTTATGTGACCACACACAGCTCCAAATCCATAGACTCTTCTATTATGAATTTGTTGCATACAAATGCTCCTATTTGTGACTTTGAGATCCTATTCAAAAGTTTAGATCATCAGCAATAGTTGATCTTGTTGCAGCAACTTATCTCCATTCGTACTTGTGTTTTGGATCTTCTTTCTGATAGACACTTGTTGAATTAGAAAGTTGCAAAACCTCTCAGATCTCACAAGAATAACTCACAAGTCTTGAAAAAGTGTATTAAGGTTTTGCTTTTATACCTAGCAGTGTTGGACTCAAACCCTAAACATTTTGCAGGCTTTCGGGCTTGATTTAAAATCTGCAAAAAGCGTAGTTCGATCAATCGAACCTGTCTCTCAATCGTTTGAGCTTAGCAGTTTCTGAATTGTTCTTTCTACAGTTTGTATGTTCTTGAATCTTAACTTATATCAACTTGAGCAATGTCTAAAATTGTTCTAAGACATAAATATCTTATACTAGACATGTTATTGTACTCGGTTTGCCAACATACATAAAATTAGAACCTAAACATTTAATCCTAAATATTTAGAACTTAACGTATATATTTTTATTTATTTATTTTGGGTTTGATATGGTGATTTTGGGTTTTTTTTTTTTTTTTTTTTTCTTTTTTTTGGTGGTTGGTGATGGTGGGTGCCAATTTTTTTCGTTTTCTTTTTTATATATTGTAAGGGTCTTTTTAAAGTTATTTTAAAGTGTTAAATGTTAAAACAGAAGATGAGATATAGGGCATATTTTTAAGTAATGCGTTAAAATAGATAATAAAGTAACTTTTTAGTGTCTAACGGTTCTAGCATCAAAAGTGCTAAATGACCAAACATCAAAATCCATGCTTCATGAGATGTGCCAAATTCTAAAATTTTTTAAGGGCACTATAGCATGTTGTAAAAAAATTATCATCTTTTATTTTATTTTTTGCCTCTCTTCTCTCTCTGTCCTCACTTTCTTCCACTTTCAAAATTCTAAAATTTTTTAAAGGCACTGTAGCATGTTGTAAAAAAATTATCATCTTTTATTTTATTTTTTGCCTCTCTTCTCTCTCTGTCCTCACTTTCTTCCACTTTCAAACTTCTCTCTCTCTCTCTCTCTCTCTCTCTCTCTCTCTCTCTCTCTCTCTCTCTCTCTCTCTCTCTCTCTCTCTCTCTCTCAAGCAATAACTTGCTTCACTCATAATTCTAAGATCCAAATGATATAAATGAATTATATATATAAAGCTCTGGTTTTGGACTATGATGTACCCATCATGAGAAAGTAAACAATAAAGTAATTTTTCTTAAAGGAATTGAAAGTAGGTTTTGTGTTGATTTAGTCTTTGTTTGTTTGCTTAGCTCCATTGCTACCACCACCACTCCTAATCCACCAAACACCAAATAGTCCACTGCTAATTTCTTGGATCTAAACCTCTCTGCCTCCCTTGACTCCTTTGTCTTGGTGGTGGTTGGTGTTTTTGTGGTTATGGGTTGTTTGCTAGTGGGTGTGGGTGTTTGGCTATGGGTACAAGTGTTTGGCAATGGTTATTTGGGTTGATCTAATTTTGGGTTTTTGGTGGTTGGTTGATTTTGTGTTAGTTTTATGGTGGCTAGTGGTGGATGGGTTAATTTTGGCGATGGGTTTGCATTTTTTGCGGTTATGTTAGGTTGTGGGGTGGTGGCTGGTTTTTTTTTTTTACATAATAGTGGGTTTTTTTAAAAGGATATTTTAGTGTGTGTGGTGGGCCTTTTTATGTTGTTGGGCTTCGATCCCTCCTGCTGCACTACGTTTCATAGATCTGAGGTAAGAGAGCTGGGACTGGCCTAAATGGGACTACACTTTAGGCTAGCTTGTGCGCAAGTCAGGCCATCCTAATATAGACTCATTTTGGCAGGAGCACCACGGGCTAGGCAAATGGTATGGGCATGGCAGGAATAACTGTTACAGATGTTATAGCAAGAATACAGTACAACAGAATAACTAAAATACTAAACAAAATGAATAAGACTAACACCAATAAGGAAGGTAACTAATAAAGTTATAGTAGAATAACACAACAAAAGGAAATAACGCTACAGCAAACAACTTAATAACTAAACAGTAAACTAATCACCCAATAAGCATAAATAGCAAAAAGAAAACTTGTTTGCTAGGAAAAAGTAGGCTTAGCTTTTCAACAGAAGCGAATTGAAGAAGGGAATCAATCTCCAACGTGAGTAACCACAAGGAAGGCTTCTGCCATAGAAGTTATGCACTTTAGAAAAAAGGACCTAAATGGATTAAGTTTCAATTCTCAATCTCTTAGAGAGTGGATCTATCAAGAGGAAAAGAAAAATGTGGTCTATTGATGCATGCATCTATTCCTACCGCTTGTATTCCTCTGGTTTTTTTGTGCGTTCTCTCTTTTTTCTTTTTCCTTCCATTCCTCCTCCCTTTCACTGTTCACAACTACCCCTTTTTATACTATCTACCGTGGTGGGATTTACCATTTTTGCCTATCAACTGCTTTTGGCTCCTTATGGGTGTTCTTCCAAGATTGCCCATTGGCTTGCTGGCTGCTTAGCCACTACTATTGTTCAGAGTGTGTTGGCTACACCACTCTCCATTCCCAGACAAAATTACTTGTCTTGTTTCTTACTTCTCTCTGTTTTTCACTTCACACATCCGGATAAGGATTAAACCTCTTCATTACCTACCTCTATGGCATGTATCAAGTGGTTCCAACCTATACTTACCTCTTTTGGGTGAGATGTCATCATAGCAGAACATCTCTCCCAAAGAAGCTTGAGCGGGAACCCCAAAATAGACCCCCTTTTTCTCCTCACCACTAAACCACACCCTTTGAAAGCCTTGACCTGTGGCCCACCTCCCATGTATTGGTTGGGTACAAGTAAGTGGTGCCTTGGCCCTTTGTGCATGCTCCACTCCGTCTGAATTTGTTTCTTTCTGACCTTCACATCATTTTTGCTGCCTCCGTGTTTGTTTTATTCTACTGTACGTGCTAGTTGGTGTTTATCTTTTGTGGCGTGAAGGATGCGTGGGCTTTTGGGCTTGTATTCTCTGCCTTTTACTCCTTCTTGGACTGGATGTTGCTTGGACAAAAGCCTTCATCTTCCTACCGAGCCCATGCTTTCCTTTCCTATGACCGTGGGCCTTTTGACAGCTAATCCTGCCATATCACTTCATCATGCCTACTATAGCTTTATCTCTCTTTTTATTTCTTATTACCCCGTGGGCTTGTGGGCTAATGCTCTTGCCGTACCAGCCCATTTCTTCATCAATCTTTTGCTTAGAGCTTCCTTGGCCCATTTTCCACATCTTTACCTCTTTTAGGCTTTGTTGGCCAACATTCTTACTGTGCCGGCCCATTTCACTACTTCATTCCTCGAGCTTTCTTAGCTCATTTACTTCTTCTTTTTCACCTCTTTTACTTTCATGGGCTTTTTGCTAGATTCTTTGGGCTTTCTCGACCCAATTACCACATCTTTACCTCTTATTACTTTTCGGGCTTATTGGCCTTTAAGCCAACCCAATGAGTTTACTAATTCATTTCCCTGGTTTCTCTAGCCCATTTACTTCCTCTTTACCTCTTATTATTCCCATAGGCTTACTACTCCATTCCTTGGGTTTCCTCGGCCCATTTACTCTTTCTTTACCTCTTTTTATTCTTGTGGGCCTACTGGCCATCAATCTTGCCATTTCAGCCTACGGGGCTTGTTTGCTTATTCCTTTACCGTTTTCCTTTTCTCATCTTCTCTATTGTTGGGCCCTTTGTCAAAAATGGGCATCAACAATGTGTTGTAATGGTAAAATAAAAAATGTGATATAAGGTGTATGGTAAAATAGTATGTTAAAATAATAAAGTAACTTCTTGGTGTATTAAAGTGACATTTTTTTAGAACAATCGATAACATTAGCATTTTTAGAACAGCTAATGTTAATACTCTGATATCAAGATTGATTAGACATTATAGCCAAAAGTCTTACATTTCAGTGACTACCCTTAAAAATAAAATAAAAAGAAAGACAAAATTTGGCTCCAAACAAAATTGTAGTCTTGGCTCAAACTATCAATAAAAAAATGATAAAATTTAGCTACAAAATAGGTTGTAACCTTAGGTTATAACCTTATTCAATATCTTTTTATTGAAGATGAATTTTGACAAATCCACAATTAGATTACATCTTCTTCTTATATCCTCCATACTTGCAAAATTTCTAGAAAATTAAAGATCAATAGCTATATCATAAATAAGTTACTTAAATTGCAAAATTTTGTAGTTTAAAATTATGCATAAAATATAAATTTATAGACTATATAGTAAATAATATCTGATTGATACAAAATTTGATATTTGTATTAAGAGCGTATAGAACATGCAATTCAATGATTAGATTTTCAAAATATGTAATGATGTTTATTTTATTAAATAAAATTATAGTTTTAGATTACAACCAATTATATAATTAATTTTTGTGATATTAGTCATTGTCTTAAAATAAAAAAGATTAGGCGAGTTACATGCATTGCATACAAGTGTCATTTTCTCAAAATAAAAAAAGATTATAGAGCAGTATCCTGTCAGTATGTATTGCAATTTGCAATGATCATATATAAGTATTGGATATTAACAGTTCCGTAAAAAAAACTCCAAACACACGCAGAAACAGAGATGATGGCAAGCACAACCATTTCGGGAACAGGAAGCGGTGGTGCAGAGGTTCCAAAAATCGCGTGGAACGAAACCCAGCACAGGTTCGAGACTGAAGACAAGAAAGCGTACATAGAGTACGTGATGAGAGATAATGGGAAAGTGATGGACATAGTCCACACCTTCGTACCATCTTCCAAGAGAGGCTTAGGCTTGGCTTCTCATCTCTGCGTTGCTGCCTTCAACCACGCCAAATCTCATTCCTTATCAGTCATACCCACCTGTTCTTACGTCTCTGTGAGTCCCACACCGACCCTTATCAATACCCTTTTGCTCTGTGATTGAGTTTTTCTTTTTCAATACTTGGTTTCAATTTGATTGTTTCACTGGGTTTAATTGCAATTGATTTGTTGGGTTTCACTGGGTTTCTCTTCTTTTTTTTTCTTTTTTTTTTTGGATAATTCTAGGATTGAAAATAATGAGATTAAAAAAAAGGGTATTCTTTTGATTTTGGGTATAATTCTGCTTATCCAAAGGATTCTGATAACTCTTATTAGTTCTATAGTGATTGGGATACTGATGTTTCAGTTATAATTCATGGTACAAACCTATGCAAAACCACAAAAACCCTGAACTGAGGAAATAAAAAAGCTGTTTATCATTTTAGGTTCATCCTTTTGGCATACTACAATTTGGTGTCATCCAATTTTTATTTATAAATGATTCATTCGTAGCATTGCATTGCACAAAGGCTAATGGGTGCTTAATCAAAGAGAAGATGGCTTTAAGGTGGTTCGGTGGGGCTCATTTGTGAAATTGTAAAATGTAGAAGAATAAACTTTATGGTTGTTAAAGATTGTATGGTTGGGGTTGTATGTGTTCCTTTTCATATTTTGTTCAAATGAAGATGTGCAGAGAAGAACCTGATTAGTTTGTAACTGCTGTCTTTGGGTGGTGGCTATACTTGAAATCTTAGGATTGACAAACGCAATTTTAAACCACATAATCTTTGATTATCAGGATAATTGAAAATATTCCTTTATATGTTGTCAACTTGTCATTGGATATCTTATTTACTTGTTTGATTGTGCTACATGGTTGTTGATAGTATTCCTGATTCATTTTAAGCTTGATCATTTTGGATAATACCCCTTGATCATGATATATAAAAAATGATTCCCGGTAATTTGCTTATGTTACTCTCAAAATTCCTTCGCACCAAGAATTACTGGCTAGTCTTCACTTGGATGGTATTTTCTAGGCTGTGCTATGAGTTTACACATGTTTTATTTTCTGGCAGGACACTTTTCTTCCAAAGAATCCAACTTGGAATTCTCTTTTGTATTCGGAGGATCTCAAGTCCAATATATGAATAAGTTAGGCTCATCAGCAAGTAATACTGTAATGGAGGAAGACATTTGTAAAACCTAAGTGGAGGTTCTTTTGCTTCCGCTCTTCTCATCTTAAATGGGTTTTTTTCTTTTTTCATTTGCAGCCTGAAGACGTCATATTCTAAGCTGTGTCTGCAGATGGTGTAATCGTCTCTATCTATGCCTTGTGGTTGTAATTTGACTAATAAGTATTTATCTTTACTTGCTCAAGGTAATGTCTTTGATGAGCGATGAAACGTTTTTTTTTTTTTTTTGGAATGAGAAATATACTAGCTCTACATGAAGGGAAGGAATCCCTTGTTTAGGTCCCTCAAGAAGAACCCAGTTCTGTTAAGTAGATAGGCTTCATCTATTGTGCCACTGTGTTGAGCTATAATTGTCTAGGTAACCCCACCCCCCCACCCCCTCCAGACAAAAAAAAAAGAAAAAAGAGTCCAATGGGGCAAGAACTTTCAGTAACATTTGGAACATTTTATTTCTGAACAAATGTCGAACAAATGTCTGAAAAGGGCTGTTTTCAACATCCAATGATGCATACTCTTATGACTTATCTAGCTATATTTGAATTTTAAGTCTATAATCATTAGAAGTATATGGATTTTTACCCAATAACTAGTATTTTATTTTATTTTTTTTGGTGGTAAATATTGAATGTTTTTGTCATTTAGTCTCTATCTAAGACAATGCCTAGATTGTTCCTCCTTGCATGTAGGTCAATACTTACCTGACAAGAAATTTCAGTATTGAAGGACCCTTATATTTACAACCATGGTTTTAAAAACCAGACCGGGGCAAAAACTAGATTTGCCTCTAGTTCCCAGTTTAACTAGATTTTTTACCGGTTTGGCCGGTTTTTATTGGTTTTGGGGATTTTTATCAGACCAAATTGGTGCCCAGTTCTTGGTTGAACTGATCGGACTAACCGGTCTGGTCCAATTTTCAAAACTATGGTTACAACTACCTAACACTTTATTGTACAGATAATTTTGAACTAAAAGAAAACTTTTTTGGTGGAATAATAACATTTCTTCATTCTTAATAGTTACATACAAGTAGCCAAGAATCTTGTAACTCAATTGACATTACCTAGTGTTTCCAATGAAAATTTTCAGAGTTTAAGTCCTCTTCCCTTATTGTATCTATCGAATAATTAAAAAAAGGTGGTGGTTTACTAATGGCAAATGTTAATGGTTCAAGTCAACTTATCTTTAAAACTTGAACTTAGCTAATACCATGTTATATCTGATATCTTAAAAAAAAAATAAAAAAAGAAAGAGGGGGTGGGGGGTTGTAATTGGCTCAATATTCACTGTTTATTAAGAAGGAAGCAATGATGCATTCAACAATTATTAAAAGGTTATCGAATCTCCCTTCACTTGATTAACATCTCCTCATTGTTTTCTCCTCGTCAATATAACATCTTATTCCTCGTAAAGCTATCTGCCTTACTTGGTCGGAATACATTAGACTAATTGCCCAAAGCTTCCCACACCATCTGACCATACCAAATAGAATGGTTCGCGGTTCTAATTATTATCACAATGTCTGCAACTCAGTGCAGAATGACATGGAAGATGAAAGCGGAAAATGTAAAGGAAAAGGACGTCATATGTGAGGTCTCGGGGTCGAGGCTGTGGTATATGTATGAATAACTGAAACCGGAATGCGACTGATTCTTGGATCACACAGTAAAGTATGCTGTGGATGTTCCTTAGTTTCGGTGCCAAAAACAAGTTCAAATTAGGGGAAACTTTCACCATAGTGTGAGTCGGGAATCAACCAGATTTTCTTAAAAAATAACTATAAATCCGAAACTATATTATTAGTAAGGCAACGTTTCAAATTATTTTCGTTTATAACGATTCGAGTCCAGAGGACTTGATTTTGCCATTTGAGAATGCACTTGGAAATCGAGTGTGTGAAACTCAAGTTTGAAAATCGAGTGTCTCATATTCGATTTCCAAGTGCATTTTCAAATGGCAAAATCGAGTCCTCTGGACTCGAATCGTTAGAAACGAAAATAGTTTGAAACGTTGCCTTACTAATAAAATAGTTTAAGGGATTTGGTTACTTTTTAATAAAATCTGGAATCAACCTATCAAACAAAAAATTAGGAATAAGATTACCTATCAATCACGTCTCCTACACCTTGCAGAAGTGAGAACTTTGAACATTGAGTACTTTTTTTCAAATATAGGACAAGGGCTAGGTTCTACTTTATTCACATTCACTGATTACCTTTTCCCCCACCTTTCTTTTTACAAATAGCTGCTACCATTTTGCTATGTTTTCATTTTCAAATAAATAAAATAAATATGCAAGCACTAAAATTAATAATCACTTACGTAACATGTAAATCCAAAAACAGTCATAACGGATTACAGTATTTCTGAGTTCAATATTCAAGTTGTCATTTAATACATATGATGCCCTCACACAACAAAAACACCGGAGGAAACAGGATTGAAGTTGAACACACTGAAACCTATGCCATATTAAGTGAAAAGAATCCAGACAAGTCCACCATTGCCAGCACACAACAGTAAAATGACATGTATCAAGTTGCTTCTTGACTCCATTGCTATTTATACACAAAATACAGGAAAACCATGTGATCTAAAATGCCTAGGTTGAATTATTTATTTACAGAAGGAAGATCCTCAGTCTTTTGATGAATCAACCAGGGACAAAATAATCCATCTTCTCCACAGGCAGATTCAGAACTGTAGTTTCCACCTATACCAAGGACACAACAAATGCCAAACATTAAAAAAATATAGAACAAAACACTACTATGACAAAAACTTCTTTTTCTTGGTCTTTAGCTTTAATGCTGCACATCTTAGGGGTCTGCAGATAAACTCTGACAACTAAGGAATGAACTAGACATCTTCATTTACTTGGCCAAAAAAAAAAAAAAAAAAAAAAAAAAAAAAATACAATAGATCTTCATTTAGGAGAAATTAATTCCAGCCAAGCATCTTGATTGTTTTTGTTGAGCTGCTGGATGCAAAAGGTAATTAAAACAAATCACCAATAAAAGTGTGCATGTATGATGCATCCATTGTGGGAAGGAGTTTGGAGAGCTTTTAATGCTTCTGAATTCAAGGGGAAAAGTGGAAGAAACATGTACCTCATGAAATGGAACAAAGACAAAAGGCATCATGCCCCTCCGGTGTGAGACTGCAGGCACATCTGGGTTGTGTGATTCATCATCCTGCCACCCTTCAACCACCCCAAGGATGCCCTCATCAGGGTCATTAATCTCACTATCATTCACACCACTAGTAACAAGTGAGAGTAGATCCATCCGATTGTTAGCCCCAACAGTTGTGCCTCTTAACCTATACAAGAAAGCAGATAACCAAAATAAAAATAAAAAAATAAAAAACTTGCAAGTAAAGGTTCCGTTTAACAAAGTAGGTAGGAGACTGCACAGTACGGATTGAAGGAAAAAAATTTAACCAATCTGTCATTGGCAGGTTAAAAAAATTCCGAACCACCATTGACCCACCAACCAACAAAAATGGTGGGTTGGTTGAAAATTTGGGTTTCAACTTGGCAGATTGGGTGGGTTAGTTTTTAGTTTTGTGTTGTATACTAAACTTCAAGTTTTATTTTACCATTTACGAATAAATTTAAAAAGTATGTCTTCTAAATCCTATAAACCATTGAAGGACTTGCAACAAAAGTATAAACCATTAAAGGAAGTCATAGGAAGTGTCCACTTACTAATATAAAAATATAAAAATCTATTAAGCAAATCCATGCCATTATGTATGCTTACGAATATGTCAGAAAAATATCACATTTTCCATATTAACATGTGTAAATCGTGGAGTAACTGATAAAAAGAAAAAACTTAAATTTGATATGAGATAAAAACTAACAAAAGATTAATATATAAATAGACAGGTTGGGTCGGGTCTTGGCGGATTAAAAAAACTCAACCCGCCACCCAACCCAATCAGCCACTTTTAAGTCTGCCCAACCCAGAAATAAATATTATATCCATGAGAGATGGTGCGGAGCAAAGCAGGTTGGGCGGTTTGGGTGGATGGTTGCACAGACCTAGTACTGCCAGTTGAGCAAGAGCTCATTGGCAAAAGTTCCATTTAACAGTGCATCTTAGTAACAATGAGTGGATGCTGCCCAAGCTGACTGGCTTCCCTTGACAATTCACAATTATGGCGTAACAAACACTTTCACATTATAATATTAGGATAATGCTGGTTGGTACTAATGCCCACCAAAGATCAATATGTACAGCTAGGAGGTAGCATGTACCATTTCATCTATCAGAAATGATGATAATATCGTAATCTATATGCACATATTAAATACAAAAAAATATGCGTAGAAGTTTTTATTATCTCCATTTAAGTCCATTCTTTATGAGACACAGTTTTCAACTCATTTAGAAGAAGAAAAAGAAGAACAGGCAAGAATGAGTTGTCTAATTGCTGTCAACAAGCTTTGAGAAGAAACACCATAAAAAGTTTGCTAATTGTTCATTTCTCTAAGTCATTCTTTCATTTGTAAAAAGGTTCCAGAAACAGTAATATTCTTCTTCTTCTTCTGTAGAAATAAAAATGTTAAACAAAATTGTAGGCAATAATTGCTATACCTTAAGCGGATTCTTAACACAGTAGGACGCAAGCCAGGATACAAAACAGCAGCTTCAACCTGCAATGAAAGAGGAGCCATAAATACCTCCAACATGCCTATTAAGCACTTGAAGAAGATAATAAAATGTAGTTGGAAAGCAGGCTTCCAACCAATTAGCATAATTAATAGAAAAACAAGAATATTCAAAAGGATATGAATTTAGATGCTTGGGAATTTGCAAAAAATTGAACCTAACCTGGTTATCAGACAATGTGTAATGGCCTTTATAAACACAGTCAGTTGAAGATGCTCGAAAGTTCATGCATTTTGCCACATCTTTGACCTTTTGCGAAGAATTCTAACCATTGCAGATTAAAGAAAATGGTAGCAGTTAGCTATAAAAAACAAAACTTCTTTTCCACCATTTCAATGGATCAAGTGAGTTAGGAGGATTATAACCTTGTAGAGAAATCTGCCAGATGGAAAAAATCTCATGTAACGGAAATAGCATACCTACAAAGCAGAAATATATAGAAGGATTAGCAGAAAAGAAAGTGATACAATTGCATAACAAAAAGAGTTCGAAGCAGCTTTTATATTCCTATTCAATTCTTGCTTCTTCCATAATCAGCCAAAAGTGAAAATCTTTTAGGCAATTATTGTTGTGACTTGGTTCCCACAATTAGCATGTTCCATATCTCATCATTTCTAACTTGTATATGATGGGGTGCAATACATTGAATAATGGAGCCGATGAAGTCCATAATGGATCTCTCTCCATTTCAGAGAATGTAAGATCCTCACCAATCTTTTCCATTTACTCTAGTTATTCACATTTGGGCCCAGTGTGTATAACTCTATATTTGAAGAGAATGAAAAATCCTCCCCAAACTTTACACCAGGTACTCTTGTTATTCACATTTGGGCAAAGCAAAATGCCTAAATATGTCCCTTGACAAAGAGAATGTCAAAGTAGAGTAATACAATGGTGGAATTTTTAAAATATTAAACATTGAATGGTGTAAAATGTACAAAGATTTATACCAAGTGTAATTAGATCCTGACCCACAAATATATATTGAAAAGTAATTATTGATAAGAGGAACTATCTCATGTACATAGGATGTACACATATATAGCCTAAAGAATTAGAAATAATGGAAATTACAAATGAAAAGAGAGAGATCGTTGGCATAGTTTCACACTACACTGCCAAAAAGCATGATTTTACCAATCTTATCATTCTCCAATCCAGTTATCCTCTCATAACTAGAAGGTATGTAGTATTGATGGGTATAGGATTTATTTATAAAAAAGGACTGATATATGAGAGTTCTAAAACAATGGAATCACCATTGCACCAATCATATCTTAAATCTAGAGAATGTTTCAAGGAAAGTGAAGTAATTTGAAGAAGCATGTCAAATGGGGGTTTTCGGCTTTCTTGATATCTTGTCCGTATTATACATGAACCAACTTGCACCTTGTAAAAGAACAAACCTTTTAATGAATTATAAAAGAATATAACATGGATAAGGTAAATAGAACAGAAATATACCAAATGGACTGGATTGTTGACCTTCCACTCTGCAACTCCGGCACGAATATAGGTATTCCTACTCACATAAATACCTGAAATATGAACAAGTTTTAACTTCAAATGCTCTTCAGAAAGCCCAAGAGTTAAAGAAAAATGGAACAATAATATAAAAAGAATGGCACCCAAGTTTTGTTTATGAGCATTGCAAAAATATAAGGCAATAAGAAAAGAATAGAGTATATTCTCTTTATGTCCAGAGGGCAGAGTTGAGCAAATCTTTAACATCATAAACTTTTCTGGACAGACTGGACTAATTATCAAGCTGGGAGATCAACAGCATCAAACAATATGAGGTACAGAAATTTAAAATGCTCATAATTAAATGAAGAAAATTTATGTAAGCATATCTTACCATCTGTACGGACCCTTGGTCTTAAAAGCCACATTTTCCTCCATGAACCCTCATATTTTGACTGCAAAATTTTATAATTTTCCACCACTCCAGAGAGCTTCACAAAAGAGGTCCCAGTTTTAAGCTTTAATTATTACATACAATGAAATGAGAAATGGTTCATATTTCATAATAGACACCAAATTTACCTGCCAAGCCTTCAAGCATGCATTGCGCCAAAACACAGGGTTACGAATTGTGTACCTCCATTTCCGACAAACACAAGATGCCCTTCCTAAGTCATGTGGAGTCATTCTTGCGAAGACCTATGTTTAAAATCCATTAGATTTAAAAAAAAAAAAATGTAAAAATAATTTTATCTTTTGAATTTCTCCTCTATGGTGCCTCTATTTGTATGCAAAGTCCAAAAATAAGGTTAGGGTTCTTTTCTTTTCCCACCATCACTAAGCTACCAATCAGAAGATAATGAATAGATAACAAATAATGAAAATATTTATCATAGCAATTAGGTTCTCTTAAAATATATGGTCATGGCCAAGGTTTACAGCATCCTGACCAAACATACAATACCTCAAAGAGAAGTTCATCGGGCAAACAGCGATGTAGTAATGCTGACTCAACATATGGTTTGCTACTAACACTTCCGAATGGTGCAACAGGCCTAACATTAATTCCATAGAGATCTGAAACATAAAACCTGAAACAATAAGAACTCATAAAACCTAAAATCCAAAGTGCGAATTTAGATCACGGTGATAGCATATGTTAATAGCAAATAGAGTGATTGGAGATTACCAAGCCAAGGCCTTTTTGTTACAAAGTACTGAACCGTCTTCAACCGCAAAGCTGTTTCAAGTTCAGGAGGAACTGATAACGCAAAATCTGCAATGCATTATAACCAATATAGATTTATATAACCAAGAAAGACGGGCCTTTTGACTTCAATTCTCATTCAAACCAAAATACATATTTGAATTTAAATGAGAAATGTTATATTCACAATATTTTCACAACAAATCTTAAGTAGTAGGTTGTTACTGATTGTTATCGGTGGGCAAACAGTAATTTCAGTGGTGGGTTTAAATTAGAACCGATAATAACTTACCACCTAGGATTTGTTGTGTAAATGTCGTGGACGGAGCACTTTTTATTTTATATTTTCCATTCTATGGGAGTTGAGTAAACAAAAATTCAAACTAAAATGTGCTTTTACTGCAACTACTTGACTCAATTGAGGTGAGTTGGAGAGACAGGTGTGTGATTCTAATTAAAATTGAGACAAAATGAAACACAAAGATTCTAAATTTTATTTATTTTCGTATTTCTCAGAACCTAATCGCATGCTACAATAAATTTCATATCAGTATATCTTCGAAACAACCAGATAACAATTGTAGTACATGTGATGCGAATATACAACAAATACCCATAACGTAAAATCACAAAATTCAAATAAAATATAACAATTTAGCAAATGGGCATAACGAATATACTACAAATTTTTTATAAAATCACGCATAATTTCAGTGAATTGTCAAGGACTAAGCTTCAGGAATTTGATAATAAAATCAGTCTAATCGAATGGAAAATTAGAATAATTTTAGTGAAGAACTATAATACCTGAAGCCATTGAGAATGGATAAATGGGTTTTTCCTCTGAGACAATGGAAGCTTAGGCCCCTATATTTTCTCGGGAAAATTGGGATGAAAGTGACAGAGGAAAATTGGACGAGAAACTACGCTACGCTATTATACCGTTTATAGTTACCGAAGACCGACTACAAAGAAGGAAACTGTCCACTGGTGGTCCCATTCTGAGGCTTTTAGATGCGTATGATTGTCAGCAGACTCAGTAAAATTATGAATTTGACGGCCAAGATGTGGTTTGCTTGTCTTGCTTGTTTGGTCCGACTAAGTAGGCATTTTTTCATAAATAACTAAAAAAGGCAAACTATTTTGTTAGTTAGCAAACTTTTGAAACAATTTTGCTATCTAACAATTCAAGCATGTTAGTGTCGATTTTGGGCTATTATGTACGGTTTCTTGTTGCGCCAACAGCTGAGGTGGACGTCTACATAAGAGGCATTGAAATCGAGTACAGTGGACTCGAGTTCTAGAAATCGAGTACAGTGGACTCAAGTTCTAGAAATCGAGTACAATGGACTCGAGTTTTGGAAATCGAGTCTACTGGACTCAGTTTCATTCATGGAAACCGAGCCCTATGGACTTGATTTAGTAATGCCCTATGGACTTGATTTAGTAATGCAGAGACAGAGAGATGCCAGAGATCAAAACACAGAGATGAACAACGAAGAAGAAAAAAACAACGATGCAAACCCAGCAACATAGATGCCAATTCTGACCAAACCCAAGCGGCGAAAGCTTCAGGCGATGGAAATCGGATTGGACGTGGTTTCTCGCCGCTACTCTAGTGGAAGAAAAAAGCAACGATGCAAAAACCCAGCAACCTAAGCGCCGATTCTGACCAAACCCAAGCGGCGAAAGCTTCAGGCGATGGAAATCAAATCGAACGTGTGGTTTCTCACCACTGCTCCAGTGGAGGAGAAGAACACGTTGGAGAGTGGGTTTGATTTGTTTTGGATTTGATTTGTTCATGGGTTTTTGGGGCTTGGAAGTGGAGACGTGGGACGGCATTTGGAGAAAAAAGGAAAGGAAG